>NC_139251.1:9075193-9367150 GCF_977018435.1 Lepisma saccharinum | reverse complement strand
AAACAAAACAATTGTTGTGCCTTATGGGGTCAGAGTTATTTACACGCAAATTTCAAAGAGAAGTGTAAGTTATTAAATTTACACTTTTCTGAAACGTGGGTGCAAGGGGTGCAAAACTCTATTCTCGCCCCGTGCAGAGAAATCTCTGGCTAGGAATATGAATAGGCTGGCTATACATGTGTCGTCTTCACTATACCTTTCCCTATGAGATAAAGACGTTTTTCAAAAGTTGGAAATATATCTCAGGTGTGTGTGTGTATTGTAGGATGCAATAGGATTGGCTTCAATTCAATTACATTATTAAGGGACACGATTGATATGAACAATATTAGATACATACGCACTCACACACTGGCGTACGCCGCAATTTTTTTTCAGGAGGAGCTGGAATTTAAAGGTGGATAGTGCTTTCTAGGATGGCGGCATAAACAATAAGATATTTCGTATATTGAAAGAACTTTCCACTCTCAAAAAAAATAGTTGGCCTCCCCGATGGCGCAGTGGTAGCGGCATCGCCTTGTAATCAAGGGGTCCTGGGTTCGATACCCGGTGGAGGTACAAAGTGGTTCGGATCCCACTTAAAACTGTAGGTCCAGTCCCGATTAGCCTTACTGTGCATAAAGTGGACTTAAAACACCAAATCAATCAATCAAAAAATAGCAATCGGTGGTCATTTTAAGATGAGTTTTCATTTAACACTTTGATTTTTCAGAGTTCTGCACGGTTTTTGTTTGCAAATGTTCATTTTCTCAATATTTCGGAGGGTGCTGTAGCTCCTTCAGCTCCCTTCTGCGTACGGCACTCGCATTCATATATGCATATTGTATGTCTGTGTGCATGCTCGTGCAATGTATCCTCATTGACAGTTAGTAGTAGTATTGACTGTATTATAAACTCAGGAAAGGAAGAGCCCCCCTCAAGCAGATTTGCTTACACTTAAAACAAGCTCAACATGAGCATATGAGCTTTTTGCTCAAGTGTGGAACCCTATCTAATCCAAGATTTTTGTAAAAATGCCCTCGGGAATTTTTTGTGAAAGGAAGAGCCCCTCAGATTGATTTGCCCATACTTACAAAAGTTGCATCAGCCAGATTTTTGTCCATAAACTTGTCAAAAATTGATATTTTTTTGGCTACACCTGAAATTAAGCAAAAACCCATACCTACCCACACATATTTACTTGTGGTTTAAGTTTAATTGGATACCAGGTTCAATTGTTTATCTAATATTAAAACAATGCAATATGCAGAGCCCTTCTAGAATTGCTCCGTGACTCTCTTATTTCTTATATTATATGTTTGCATGTTTCAAGTAATTCCCCTCTGTGTTAGTATGTACAATTCCCGAGACGGTAGTATTGATTTTTGTTTTGCATGTTTCTCCTCAGCGCCAGTACTTACAGAAATTCCCGAGTATTGCATCAGCCAGTATTGTGAGAGTGGGTGAGGAGAACAGATGTGTTGATACAGTGCTTCTCATACTTACAGGCCTGTTTGGTTTAAATATTCATATTGAACAATATAAAATCTGATATTTGTTGTAATCCACTCATATTTAGAGTCAAGCTTATATTTGTCCCAGCCTGTTATACAAAAATTAATACATAACAAGGTTATTGCCATTCTAGACATGCATGTTTGTGCAGGTATTTGTACTAGGTCAGTGTGAATGAATATTTTTTTTTCCACTTGTAAGCTATTGGCTTTACAACCTGTTATAATAAGCATAGAGTTTTGAATTGAACCCCAGGAAATTTTATATAAATACCAAAGCCAAAAATATTAACACACATACACACATACACACACACACAAATCACACAGCTGAACCCAACTGATATTTTTTATTCAGTATAAAGTTTTGAATTGAAACCCAGGAAATTGTATATAATAAACAATAATAAAAATGCCAAGTCAAAAATATTGCAATCAGTGCAATAAAAATATATTTAGCTCTAATTGGGCCAGACACCAAAAGATTTGTAACCCAGACAAATACAGAACTCCCACAAAAATTTGCCCCAAATGCAATAGAAAATATAGCATGCAATACTTCACATATACACATAAAGATACTTGTTCTGCACAGTCATCAATATTGCCCCCACAACCATCCACATCTGGTCTGAAAAGAAAGCATGAAGCACCTCTTAATGCCAGAGCAGCAAAACAGCCACGCTATGAACCCATCCATAGCAGTTTTAATAGCCAATTAAGAGATTATCGGTTTGTATCAGAGCCAAGATGTGGTATTGAGAATTTTTTGAGCAGTGTAAATCCTGATCTGCAGGCAATTCTTAATGCACAAAATGGTTCTTATAAGCTGTCCCTCAAATTGTATACACAATATAAGAAGCCAAACGGCACAAAATTTACACAGCCCCACATAACAGAAACTGTACCGTTATATTCAAATGCAAATTAAGACACAATAATAAGCAGTTTGATGGATCAATTGAATATTAAACACTCTGAATTTGCGGCAAAAGAGTCTGGATGGAGCCTATGCGGCTCTCCACACAAGTTATATGTTAATATTTCTGAATTCAGCCCATTACAAGGATCTACATATCTGCCATTACCTGACAATATTAAAAACAAAAGAGCTGTGGTTAATATAGAAAATACCGACCAGAAATGTTTTTTGTGGTGTATATTAGCTGCTTTGTATCCAGTTTCAAGAAATCCTCAGAGAATAACTTATTACAAACAACATGAGCACGATTTTGATGAGGCAATGGAGGGTTTAGAATATCCAATGTCTATTCAGAATATTGATAAATTTGAAAAAAGAGCCAGGGATATGAATGGTAGACAATTATCTATTAATGTATTTATTTGTTCCACTGGCCATTGCCCGATAGAACCTCTCAGAATCAGTATATTTGATGATGATTCTGCTGTTCCGATTGATTTGCTCTTAATTGAAGGGGATGGCACATATCATTACACTCTGATACATAATCTTGAAGCTTTAGTGAGAACACAACTAGACAAATCCAATATAATATTCAAGTTGTGCAGAAGATGCTTAACTGTATTTTATGGTCAAAAAATGGTGAAGGGGGTTCGTGAAGAGAGTGCAGAAATTGCCAAAAACAAGTTAATTGAGCATCTGAAATACTGTGGGAACCATAAACCTGTTCATATGGTGATGCCTAATCCAAGTGAAAATTGTAAATTCAAAAAATTTGAAGCCTTGTTGGAACACCCAGCATATATTGTCTGTGATTTTGAATCAATTCTCAAATCTCTTGCATCCTGCAATCCAGATCCTGAAGAATCTTCAATTACACCATACCAGCTACATGAACCTTCCAGCTTTTATTATGTGGTTGTACAGGATGGTGTTGTTAGTAAAGAATATTCATACATGGGGCCAGATGCCATCAAAATATTTGCACATAGAATAGAAAATGAGTGCCGTGACATAGCATCTAATATTTTGTTGAAATCAAAACCCATGTTGTTTTTAACAGAGAAACAGATTGAAGATTTCAACAATGCAGAAAAATGCCCTGTATGTGATTCTGAATTTTCAGATACAAATATCAAGGTGAAACACCATTCTCATACAGATGGTAAATTCTTAATGGCCCTGTGTAATAGCTGTAATATTCAGATCAAGAGACCAAGATTTGTCCCCATATTTTGCCATGGAGCATCCAATTATGATTTCCATCATCTGATCAGATATGAGGGGTTTGACAAGCAGAATTTAAATATTTTAGCTGAAAATGATGAGAAATATATTGCTATTAGCAAAATAATTAAAGTTAATGGTGTTCCTATTCACATAAGATTTCTTGATTCTTACAGAATTTTATCTGCTAGCCTGGCTACACTGGCCACTCAATTATCTGATGATCAATTCAAAATCACACGTGCATTGTTTCCAAATCAGGACCTGAAATTAATTAGGCGGAAGGGTGTATATCCATATGACTATCTTACAGATTTTTCTAAATTTGATGAATGTTCTTTGCCTCCACAACATGGGTTTTACAGCAAAATCAGAGGATCTGGAATCACTGATGAAGATTATCACCATGCCCAATTGATGTGGAACAATTTAAAATGCCAGACATTTGGTGATTATCACATGGCATATTTAAAACTTGATGTGACCCTCTTAGCTGATATAATGCAGGCATTCAGAAAATCTTCTATGCAAAATTATAAACTGGACCCAGTGTATTTTTACAGTGCCCCGGGCCTAGCATGGGCTGCAATGTTTTTAAACACCAAAAAGCAATTGGATCTGATCCAAGATCAAGATATGTATCTGTTTATGGAGCAAGATATAAGAGGGGGGATGGTGCAATGTTCTCAGAGATATGCCAGAGCAAATAACAAATATATGCCTGATTATGATCCAGCACTGCCATCAAATTATATACTGTATGTATATGCCAACAGCCTCTATGGTCACGCTATGATGGATAAATTGCCATATGCAGGGCTTGAATGGGTCGAAGATTTCAATATTGAGAATCTTAAGAATTTTGATGACAGTGACTATGGCCTCTTCTTAGAGGTTGATCTGACAATTCCTGATGATTTACACAACAAATTTTCTGATCTGCCCCCAATTCCTGAGGTTCAGTGCTCACCTGGCTCTAAACAGAAGAAGCTCATAATGACACTGGAGCCAAAACAAGGCTATGTCATATATTACAAAAACCTCCAGTTCCTGATGAAACATGGTGTTCAAGTGACCAAACTTGGCAAAGTCTTAAGGTTCAGGCACTCAAGATGGTTGAAACCATATATTGATACAAACACGGAGCTTCGAACATCTGCAAAGAGCCAATTTGATAAGGCCTTGTTTAAATTGATGGTCAATTCTGTATATGGCAAAACAATTGAAAATGTCAGAAAACATACCGATGTTAAAATAATTACTGACCCCAGCCTGAGCAAAAAATTGGTTGCAAAGCCTAATTTCAATTACAGAAGAATTTATGATGAAAATATGGCACTTTTCAACATGAAAAAAACAAAGATTAAGTTTGATAAACCTATTTATGTAGGGGCTGGGATATTGGAATTGGCCAAATTACATATGTTAATATTGTATTATGATGTGTTGAAACCTTTTTATAAGGATCGTGTAAAATTGATGTACATGGACACGGATAGTTTTATTCTTGATATTAAAACAGAAGATGTTTATAAAGATATGACCCAGCCTGAATTGTTTAAATATTTTGATACCAGTGAATTGCCAGGCCATCTGAATATTCAACCCCACAACAAAAAGGTGCCTGGCAAGTTAAAAGATGAGACACTTGGTGATGTTATTGTGGAATTTGCTGGGTTAAGTGCCAAGATGTACAGTTTTAAAACATGTAGTGCTGTTGTCAAAAAGGCCAAGGGTATTGGCAGAGTGACTGTTGACAAAGAGCTCCAATTTGAAGATTATAAAAATTGCCTCAAATCCCAGAATTTAATCAGAACATCAGAATCCAGAATCCAGAGTGTGGATCACTTGTTGACTTCAAATGTTGTAAGAAAAGTGGCTCTGGACCCACATGATGATAAGAGATGCATTTTATCATGTGGCATACATACTTTACCATGGGGGCATTGTGATTTGAAAAATGGGAATCAATGCCCAATTACAGAGCATGATTTGAAATAAATAAACATGCCTATGAACTTATTTGGGTTCAAAAAACAGGCTATTATGGACCTGCCGACACCATAACCCTCTTCTGATATAATATCTAAACTGAGTGGCTTGTTAATTATTCATCTGAACAGCATACTTACAGATATTGATGATGAAACAGGTAAAATATTGTACATATTTAACAATAATTTAAATCATTACCAATTACCTGTAGGTGGGCAATTGCAATTTATTACAACCCCTGAGGGTGATGTTAAAATTTCAGTAGGGAGAAATATTTACAGAATTAAGCACTCAAACATGGTTTCTGGCACTGTATATACTGTTTCTGCTGGTGATTGCTTATATATTGAGGTCCCTGGATCTTATGACAAGCTTATACCCTTTTTTATAGAATTAAGAATCAGATATTCAATAATAAATAACTACTAAATCAAAAATGCCTAATTATATTTTTGGCCATACAAGACATGAAGATCACAGTGATGAGATTTTGATGCTTGATGTCAGAGTCAAGAAATTAAGAAGTGATTTACAAGCTTTACAAACTACACTCAATGCCAGTCTTCAATTAGAAATTACAAATTTGCAATCACAATGCATGGACCCTCTTCTTAAAATTGATTCTGAACTCAAATTGCTGCTTCAGAAATATACTGATTTGGCCACATTAGATAATTTTCAAAGTTTGGAAGAAGCTGTAGCAGCTCTTCAAGCCAAATTTAAGACCCAGGCTAACAACTCTGAGCAATTGAAACAGCAATTGGAAGAACAGGTAAATAATGTCCAGGCACAGCTCCAAACAATTGTCAAAAGCATAAAATCACAAGAAGATTTTGATCTCGTGATTTCCACTCTAAAGGAACAGATTCAGTCACTCCAAATACCTAATCTGGATCCTCTGAACAATGCCATAGCCGAGGTTAAAGAAAAAATTGAGACACTTGAAAATTTTATGAACAATTTGCCATCTTCTGATGCTCTGAATCCAATAACTCGGAGTGTAGCAAATATTAAGCTGCAACTTGAAACATATGAAGATTTTGGAAAAATTCAAAGTTCCATAACCCATCTTGAAGGTACAATAGCAGCAGTGCAAAGTGATTTGGCAAATGTACTAGAATCCAGATTGCCTGGGATTGTAGATACCCTTGTCAGTGTCCAGCAACAAATCACAAAGCTTGAAAACCTCAATACTGAATCTGAACTATATCATTTTCATCATTTGATTGATGATATTCAAACAAAACTTGAAATTTTACAACATTCAACACCCACTCAGGCAGATATAGCCCTGCTCCAAAATGCTATGCAAAATGTGGCTGATGCTTCTGAATTAAACAATGTAAAATTGGCACTTGAATTTTTGCAAAATACAGTATCAAATCTTCCTACATCACAGGAACTTAAAAATATTAAGAGGGCAGTGAATAGGATATTGAAATCAGAAGATATCAAGAATATCCAGGCAGAGATCAAACAACTCACACAGACAGTGGCCACTCTACCAACAAATCAACATATTAATGAACTGCATGCCCTATTTGAGGATATCAGAAGACAGGTCCATGATCTTACTGCTCAAAATTCAAAATTGGCAGTTGTTGAAAATTTGCAACAAATTGTAGCTAATATCAAGCAACAGCTAGGGACCATGGAATCCAATCAAGCAAATGCTCTGTCTGTTTTTGCCACCCAGCTTCAAGAAATTGTGCAGCAATACAAGAGACTTGCTGTGGACATAAAAATAAAGCCAGGCCATGATGATGTTGTTAGAACCATCAATGAGCACCTTGAATCTGTAACAAGCAGATTGCTCACAGCAGAAAAAGAAATAACAGGCATAATTGAAAATCCCAAACATACAGTAATTCTTGAATTGTACAGCATCCCCAACAAAGAATATGATTCTCCATTTACACCAGGTGGCAAAATATATATGCTGTCCCCTGCACAAATTTATATCCAGTTTTTTGTTGGGGGCACATTGAGACCAATCAAGATCAAATATTGGCTACAGCCACAGGCACACCACTACCCCACCTTATCAATAACAAATGCTGATAACAAAGTGAAAATCACCAGTGTAGAATTGGAGGATTTTACAGATCCCAATACATTAGAAACAGCCTATACTGAAGATGATGGCTCTTTGGAATTTAAAATACAAATTGGAGACAAATTATATTTAGAAAATCCTGCAGTCTCAGCTGCTGAACACCCCATAGTTGCAATATTCTTGTTTACATATTATGTCTAGAGAAATTATTGTTGATAAATTACACAGACAAGCCCGACATAATTTTAAGAGACCGCCAGTAGTCACAAAGGGCATAGATGATTTATGGCAAAGCGACTTGATTGAAATGGCAAGTGGACAGTTGAAAAACTTAGACAAAATCAACAAGGGCTACAAGTATCTACTCACTGTAATAGACACATTTTCAAAATTTGCCTGGGCTGTGCCACTCAAATCCAAGACTGGGGCATGTGTTACAGAAGCCATCAGAACAATCATCAATCAGAGTGGAAGATCCCCGCGCTATTTGCAAACAGATAATGGCAAAGAATTTTATAATTCAGTGTTTCAACAATTTATTAAAAGCCAGGCAATACAACATTATTCGAGTTACAGTGATCTCAAGGCCTCAATTGTAGAGAGATTCAACAGAACCTTAAAAAATCTTATGTATAAACAATTTACACTTCAAGGTAATTATAAATGGATTAATATTCTTCCAGAACTTCTACATAAATATAACAATTCTGTCCATTCCACAATCAACATGAAACCCTCTGAAGTAACTTCATCTGATGAGCAAAAATTGATCAACACTGTTTATTATCCTAAATACCAGCCAACAACAAGAAAAGCCAAATACAAGGTGGGTGATCAAGTAAGAATCAGCAAATATAAGCACTTATTCAAGAGAGGCTTTACAAGAAACTGGAGCACTGAATTATTTACAGTGGTTCAAGTTAAACCCGGGACCCTTAACACATATATAATAAAGGATCACCGAGGAGAAATTCTCAAAGGCAGGTTCTATGAACAAGAGCTCAGCAAAACTAAACAGCCTGACACATATCTCATAGAAAAAATTATCCGCAGAAAAGGCAACAAGTTACTTGTCAAATGGCTAGGACTCCCAGAACACAGCTGGATCGATGCAAACAAAATAATAATATGAGCACCTGGGATGTTATAAAAAGGCTGCCAGAACCTGAACAACAAAATAAGAGAAATGGCAAGTTGCTACCTGATAATATTAGGTGTCTTATTGTTGGGCCATCTGCTTGTGGTAAAACTACACTAATGGTTGATAATTTTTTATTGGCACCCAACTGGTTAGACTGGAAAAACAGGCACTTGTATATCTTCTCTAAGAGCTTGGAACAATTAAAATATCAGCAGCTGATGAAGCTATATGATGGATTGGATATAGCCACTTTTGAACCAGATGTTAAGCCACTTCATGACTGTCTCGATAATTCTGTTGTTGTGTTTGATGATATTATATTGGATAATCAAAACAAGGTTAGAAACTTTTTTACACAGGCCGGCACAAAAACATTGATTGTTTCTACCTGGCACAGACTTTTTCAAAAATACCCAAGCAACTGATCCGGGACAACAGCAATTTTATATGTGTATTTCATCAAGACCATACCAACCTCAAACACATACATGATGAATATGTAGGTGGGGACTTGAGCTACAATGATTTTTCTAAGTTTTGCAGCAGGTGCTGGAACCAGGACAGTTATGGCTTTGTCACAATTGATATGACAAGAACACCCAGTAGTGGCAAATATAGAAATAAAATCAACAATTTTTTAGACATTGAAACATATATAAATAAACATGAAAAGGCCGATAATTGATGATCTTAAATTAAGAGATTATCTTGTAAAAAGATTTAAAGGATGGAAATCAGAGAACCGTGGAATTTATAAAAAACACAAACAAACAGAACAGCCTGTAATTGATGCTATTAATAATTTAGGTAAAAATATCAAAACTGTTACAGAGCAAAATCAAAATTTGCTCACAGAGCTTGTACCTGTAGCTGCTAGGAACATATTAGATTATCCACTCACCCCACTTTCCAGTATTCATACACCTAGTCCTATTGCTCCTAGAAGAATTGAGGCTAGTCAGGATCCTATTGAATTGGGTCTTCTTGCTCAAAAATATTTAACCACACCTAAAGACAATAAAGATGAGGTGTTTGGCTTATATGCTGACACAGAGCTTGATGGCAGCATCATACATAGAATTGGCAATTTCAGAGTAACATTTATGGGAGATGATATAATTGTATATTCAGAATCTCGTCTCGGAGAAAAAGGTGCTTTTGTTAAGTATCTCGGAACACCTGGATATTGGGAACTGATGACTAGGAAAAGGCCTGGCAGCTATACAGATCAAGATTATGAGCATTACAAAGAAATATTAATAAAATCAGATGCTCTATACCAGAACAATGATCCCACACAAAAAAGAGTCAAGTCGAGCAGTGGGGCAAAATACAATAATTTAATCAAGCCCATATGGTCACAGATCAAGACTGGCAGTGGAATCAAACAATACAACACCCTGCCCAAAGAATTTGTGTGGGTTGATGATGTCAGGAAACTTGTAGATAGGCTATTGGTGATAGCTGGGGAGGAAAATGCTGGGAACCTCAATTTTTACAATGAAAAGGTTGGAATTATGGACATGATAAGCACAAAATTGTCTAATTTTATAGTGAATGACACTAAGGGGATTGGATATCTCATAAAAATTATTAATACTCTACCACCTAAATTTTGGAATATTTCTGAGGGTCGGGGCTTGGTTAATGACATTATAAACAAGCTGCCATTTGAACTACATATTCCAGGCTATCAGTATTGTGGTCCAGGCACAAAACTGGATCATAGATTAAACAGAGGGGATCCTGGTGTTAATCCCTTAGATGCTGCTTGTAGAGACCATGATATTGCATTCAACACACATTCTGATCTTGACAAGAGACATGTTGCAGACAAGAAATTAGAAGAGGCTGCATTTGGCAGATTTGTAAGCAAAGATGCTTCTTTGAGTGAAAAAATAGCAGCATTGGGAACCACCATAGCTATGAGCACCAAACAAAAATTGGGGTGGGGGTTGTGAATATATATATAATAAACCTACAATGAAGGCCAAGGGTGTTATGTATCAAATACCTTATGCAGGTCTCAAATCTCTTGGGCCTATTGATAGCCTTTTGACCAAAAAGCAGCGCAAGAAAAAAAGCTCTTGTATTGCCAAGGGACATGGTATGAAATTGTTGCTTAGTACCCCCCAATTAAAAAAATTACAGCAATCAAGAAAAAAATCACATGTGGGGGGATTTATATTTACCATCCCTGCCATCTTAGCTGCTCTCGGGGCTGTTGGGAGCTTGGCCGGGGGATCAGCCGCCATAGCAAAAACAGTAATAGATGCCAAGAAAAATAGGGCAGAATTAGATGAGCAGAAGCGCCATAACCTGGCAATGGAGAAACAAGGCAAAGGTGTTAAGAGAGCCATGAATAAGTTTAAAAAAAACAAGAGCCGCTTACAAACCAAGATATTGAAGCTTTAATCAAGCCACTGGGCATCAAAAATTTTAGAGGTGTGTACATGTCTGATTCTTTGCCAGAACAACCACTCAACAAAGAGTGTGGCATTGTTAATTTGGATGAGTACAAAAATCAGGGCACTCACTGGATCTGTTATCTTAAATATTTAAAAAATGAGGCATTTGTGTTTGATTCATTTGGAGGTGTTCCACCTGAAAATTTAATAAAATATCTAAAATCACCTAATCTTTATTACAATAATGCCCGTGTTCAAAACTTCAAAGATGTTAATTGCGGACATTTGTGTTTATCAGTTCTTAGATATATGTCTCAAATAAATAAACCATCAATTGAAGATTTTCAAAAAGCCTTGTGGTATTTAAAACATCATGGGGGTATTCCATCTCACCAGCCAAAATTCAATATTGAAACTCAAATTGCATGATGACATAGTGTATCCCAAAACAATAGCTCTCAGAGCATTTTATGGCATGTACCTAATCCCTAATATTACACACCACAACAACACAATTGCAGTTGGGGATGAAAAAATTGTCATCACTCCAGGGCAGTATAATCTGTCCACTCTAAATGCTCAATTACCCAGAGGTGTAGTGTTAAGTCAAAATTCTGTCACTCACAGAGTAGAAATTGTATCTGCTACAGAAACAGTGGATCTGGCTACTATAGGAGAGCTGTTAGGCTTTGAGAACAACACAAAACTTGAACCAGGCATCAAACACACTGCTATGAATATACCTAAATTCTTAGCCATAGAGACTCTGAATATTCACTGTAATGTGGCTGAGGGTATGATCACCAAATCAAATGGCATAGGCACTCACAAACAAACTGGCATCATTGCAACATTCAAACCTAACTCTGAATTCATGGAGCCTATCATCTACAATCCATCACCAACATTATATTTTCCTGTGTGCCATAATAGAATAGATAACATTGAATTGATGGTCACTAATGAAAAAGAAGAATTAGTTGATTTTGCTGGAGCCACAACAACTGCAATCATAGAGATTAATATTAAAATAAAAATACATACAAAAAAAATGGAAAATATTGAGAGTTATGAGCTTCAATCATTCCCTCCAAACAGGAGGACATTTGCAAATTTAAATCAACCCAACACAGAAATTGAGGTTGATCTTGATGTTGGGGATGGATTTATACACCCTCACAGAGCAGATCTATACATCAAATTTGATGTTGTAAAACTCGATGGTACAGATTATCCGGCAAACACAAATATAAGATTGGTGGATAATTTTGTACCCCATCTATTCTCTGAAATTGAGATCAGAAAACATGGTGTTGTTATAAACAGAGTGGATTATCCCGGCATTACCTCCACAGCTTTGGCCACATTGAAATTATCCAAAACCGAGGCCTCATACTACAAAATCGGTGGATTTGAGGCTGGTGATAAGATATTATCTAAAAACCACACAGTGCTGTTCCCTATGCGCCTGTTGCCAGGATTCTTCTCAGATTACAAAGAAATTATGTGGAAGGGTGGGTTAAGAATTACATTTAGAAGAGCTGCAAATGATAACAATGCTTTGATGAGGTACAGTGCAATAAACCCTACAGGGGAAGCTCTGCCCAATACCCTACCAGATGCAGGCAAATGCATTATTCAGACTATGGAGTTAAGAATCCCTGTTGTTGAATATGAGGCCAGCTATGCTCTTAAATACAAAGCAGATATAATAAAAAATCCACAGATTCTTTTACAATTTTATACATATCAATGTGTACAGAAGCCCGCAACTGGTTCTTATTATGAATTTGATGCTACAAATTCATTCTCCAGCATACAATTTGACATGCCTGATTTTGTAGTGGTATTGTTTCAGACTGGAAGACACAACAATCAGGAAAAAAATTCAAGTAAATTTGATAGCTGCAACATCAAGAACATTTATCTTAAAAATGGCAGAAATGAGGTATTTCCTAGAGAAAATTACAATTTAGACATGTCCAAGAATGATTTCCTCAAATTATATGAGGCATTTTCTTCCTTCAAACGTGTCACTACAGGCAATACTGATATGTATTACACTCCAGATGAATTCAAAGCACAGAGACCCATGTTTGTAATCAACACTTCAAAAAGAAAACAGGTTGTGGTGAATGACAGGACAAATATTAAAATTATCTGTGAATTCCATGAGGCATTACCTGATGACACCATATGTAGTGTTATTCTCATAGGAGAAAAATCATATGTTTATGATGTAAGAAATGAGAGAGTCACGGAGCAATTCTAGAGGTCCGATTCAAACACAGAGGCCCTTTGATTATAAACAACACTTTGCTGTCAGGAAATATATTACTTACCCAAATTTTATAGTACATCTGCTCGTGGCAGAAATGCTTTTATACCTACCCAAAACACAACACATCTGCCAAAAACTGAAATACAGAAATATATTCTGTAAGTTAAAAACTTGAGCCTATATTATTGCAACAAGACCAAACCTGCAATTCAGTTTGCATGACAAATATCCATGAAGCCAATACTAGGAATTTCCTCAATATGATGAATGGCAAGTAATTTTCCCTGAAAAGGGGTACAGTACAGATAAGAATTTCTCTTTGAGTTCTATGACAAATAACATGTAATTTCCCTCGGAAAAGACACAGTGCAGGTTAAGCTAACAGATAAAATCTCCCAGGCATACAGAAAAAAGGCAATTACTTTTTGATGATGAATAATATGTTATTTCTCTCTGAAAAGACACAATATAGATTATATCTGCTGGCATACAGAAAGAAGGCAATTACTCTTTGATGATGAATAATATGTTATTTCTCTATGAAAAGACGCAGTGTAGATTATATCTGCTGGCATTAATTTTCCCGGGCAAGCATAATTTATTACTGGCCAAAACATAGGATTAATTAAAAGATTAGAAGAACATGCAAGCAATTAATTATGTTTACTTGACCTCTATTCTATTGTATTGATCAGAGAGTTTTGCTTCATAAAAATATAACAGCAGTTAATATGATTTTATACCCAGACAACAGCTATTAACTAGGCTCTGTTGTATAACACTTTTACCAGGTTTTCAGATCTGGGAGTTGTATATCAACTAGCAGTAATTATTCTCAAAATCTCACGTATGGAATGCCACATGTATTTCAATCTATCAGGACTTGAACCCAGAGCCCCTTGTTTACAAGACAATTTGCCATCAGGGGAGGCTTCACATTTTACCAGGATTCAAACTCGGGCCTTTTGATTACAAGGCAATAAAAACCATGCACCACACTCTACTGGCTCTCAGAACCCAATAAATATCAATTCAAGATTCCTGGGATTTTAACAAAAAAACATACTATAAACAATAAGATGATAAGAGAACTTGGCTTAGTTTTAAGTATGGGCAAATCAATCTGAGGGGCTCTTCCTTTCACAAAAAATTCCCGAGGGCATTTTTACAAAAATCTTGGATTAGACAGGGTTCCACACTTGAGCAAAAAGCTCATATGCTCATGTTGAGCTTGTTTTAAGTGTAAGCAAATCTGCTTGAGGGGGGCTCTTCCTTTCCTGAGTTTATAATACAGTCAATACTACTACTACAGTTCAACGATGAACTTGAACCCCCCTCCCCCTCCCCGAAGATAAACGCCTACGATGGATGACAAGAGTGAGATTGAGTGGACTGACGCTGAAGCCATCGGGCAGGAAAACTGGACTTGACCAAACTAGCTGCTTCCATCAAAACACGCAGAGGACTGGTAATAGGCATTTAACAATATCGTAATTTTTGCAGTAAGAGTGTATTTTCATATATAATTTAATACGTATATACAGATACGCCTACGAAACACGCCCCTTCCATGCTTGCACACAGGTGCGCACGCGCCCTCTCTCTCTATATATAGGGGCTATCCATGAGTAAACAAAAACATATCGAACGGCACAATCGATTGTCGAACTGTAGCACAACAACTTCCGGTTCACGGGGGCTGGTTAATTCAAGGCAGAGTCTGCTGCCACGTTCTTTTTCTGCTGGAACCTCAAAAAAGATGCGCGTGGCAGTAGACTCGGTCTTTGTTTTATCGTGATTTCATCATGCTATGTATGCAATTACGTCTGTAACACATACTGTTAAGATGTAGCGATTACTTTCACAAAAATGTTTTAAGATTATGTCCCTCAGCATTCTTCTAATAAACCTAAATGCTCTCGTAGTTAGGTTAAGTTCTGTTAGCATTAAAATAATATCGCTAAATGCTTTCTAAAGAAAAAGGTTCTAAATTACCTGTACATTCATTCCCACTAGTCATAAACTTGCATTTCTCTCGTCTTAATCTGCTCTTAAGATTTGTAACATCCTCTTAGCAGACGAATTACGTGGTAGCAGCAAATTTGACGCTTATTCTTACTGCTGACACGTGCGTGGCAGCAGACTCGGCCTAATTCAAGCGCGTACTTGCGGCCTTTCTTCTCGTTTTGTATATCGGATGAAATGGATCATATAAAAGCACTTGACGACGAGGAGAAGAGATATCTGGGCAAAGTAGAGACCTTTTCATATCAATTGGATGAGCAACTAGGAAGTAATACGGCATTATTCCAGGATGAGATCCATTTGCTGATCGTCGTTGCATTTGGCGATATTTGTAGTCTACATATTTAATAGAAAGTAATTTTTCTTACACAGCGAGAGCTCTTTAAGCATGTAAATCTTTGGATGCATACATTTATGTTTTAAGTGAAAAAATGCGAGATGTACGAACATGTAAAAAGCAGAAAAGGGAGCTTCTTTCTTTTTTCTTCAGTCAGGACGAGTCAGAGGGATGCGGCAATGCACACTTACTGGTTTCGTTCCCGTTTGAACGCAGAAATACAAAAAACCTCATTAAGTCAATTTTCTACTATTTGTGTTAAGCATGACTATGAAGATGAATAATAAACTGGAAAAAATAATGATGGAACAAACACAATGACACACCATTGCCTGACGAGTGTTCAAACCTAGGACCTATTCTCTATCAATGTTGAAGAGATTTCCACTGCAAAAAACGAAAATTAATAATAGTACCCGCACTTAATTTTCTGGTTACACAAAAATTTATTTCCTCTTGTTGGTTACACAAAAATTTAATACAGTTCGTGTATTCTTCAAGAACATAACGTGTACCTAATCTAATCGACTATGACCGAGCATCTTTTGAAAGGAAAAGTAATATTTTTGCTCAAAACAGAGAGAAAATCGAGATTTGAATGATTTCTCTTTTACCTTTAATGAAGTGCAAGGGGTGTGGGACGCAAAATTTTTGGTCGGGATGGAACCAGGACGCAGGGGCGCCGACTTGTCAAAATTATTGGGGGGGCTCTGATCACTGAAATAAATTAATGAATGGCTCGCTCTCTTCCTTTTTAAAGTTTTGGCCTCAGTGTTCGGAATCTCATAAAAGCCTATGAATTCCTCTAAAATATCAAAATTTTTATTCACAGTTCTAATGCAGAATATTAATTGTCCACGGATGGATATGTCACAAGTTTCGTCAACCATAATAGTAAAATATTCCCGACTTTTAATATCTGCTACCACGGAGCGCAAAACAGATCTCCCTAATCTATCAATGATCTCGTTCTGAATGTCATGTTAGAGCCATTTGTAGCCCAAAAGTCCAATCCACTACTACCCTACTTCATGCACATCGTCTTTTGAAACTCTTTTTAGTAAAAATTTTAACAATACTCATAATTACATACTTAGTATATAGTAATAATTCATGTGTTTTGCTGTCTCTGGTCATAGCCCCCCCCCCAAGTTGATGGTTTAGCGGTCTCAGCCCCCCCAAATCGATGGTCTGGAACATTTCAAATGTGTATTTAAAGTTAAGTTCATGTGGCACAATTCATAGTAAACTTTACAAGAGAAGCAAAATAATACATTAGATCCTCTAAAGCAAAATTATTTGCGGGCTCTGCCCCCACATGGTTAACATTGGGGGGGGGGGGGGCTCGAGCAACACCCAACCCCCATGGAGTCGGCGCCTACGCCAGGACGGGGTATTTTTAAAGTCCTGACGTTCAAAACTGGAAAAATAATGTTATTTCCCGAATAAATTGGGAGATTATAGGGGCGGAAAATATTCAAAACTGCCCGATACTAACAAATGTTAATTATACACACAATTTCACCCTCTGGAATAAAAACTGCTAATTTCAATACATTTCGGACATTTAGTCTACAAAAAAATTAAACTACTTTTAAACTTTATTATTTAGATTTTCCGAAGTCTGGATCGGAACGGAATTTTTTCAGGTCCCGACTTTTTGGATTCCTGCACATCCGTTGTCATTACTGCGGAGTCTACTCCTGCTAATGGGCTTCCAATTTTCACTCCTGAGAGCTTGAATGCAATAATTTTGGCGCCCTAGATCTCGAGGAAATGGATGAAGAGAGATCCGTGAAAGATTATTTAACCCTGATCCTAGTTTACATCCTCCTCGTACACACCCATTCGTTCCTTTGATACATGACACAATCTCAGCTCCCTTTAGCGGCATGTTGTGAGCCTACGAACCGGAAGTTATTGTGCTACAAGTATGGCGTCCGCGCGAAGGTACTTCTTTCCGGTGGATAGCCCCTATAGGTGGGCTATGCGTGAATGTATTGCTTACAATGGTATGCTGTGAACCTTGCAGAAGAAAGTTCTATATCCGTCGATGCTTAGGCCTACATCATACTTTGTGCATTTCTCAGGAAAAAAAAGCTTCACTGACTGTGGCTCGCGCTTTCTTCTCGCGACGTTTCTATTCCAATACCCGTGGTATTTTTTAAATTTTTTTAAAGAAATACCCCTAAGCTGAAGTATCCCCCGTTATTCGCTTTTTCCTCAGTTTCCATATGTATCAATTTTTACTAAATTCTTTATTTTCTCATTCCGGACAAACACAAACATCCACGACATAACCGAGATTCGAACCCGGGTCTTCTAGTATCGTAGAGCGCTGCGCTGACCACTCCTCCAGGGAGTCCGACCATGTGATCTCAATTGTAAGAAATTGTTTCGTAGAGTAGTTTTCCTTCCAGGAACTTCTGATTTAGGTTCGGAACTTCGCAATCTTTAATCCGCACAGATTACTTATCAAACAACCCACTGGAAAAAAAAAGGCTGTTGTGATAAATGTATGGGAATTATGCATTAATCATTTCCCTCTTGAACAACTCGACACGATCCCATTCACCTCACCGCTGAGTTCAATTTCGTCTTATTAACATGATAAGCATGCTCTAGTATTGAACGTATTACTGACGCACGCCAATCTGACGGTTAACAATCTGGCAACGCAGGAAGTGCCGGTTGCAGAGCTCAAACCTCATTGGTTGGAAGCAGACATGTGCTTAGCAGACGAAATTCTGCGTAATGACATACTCGGTGCGTCTGCGGAATATTTACATGAAAAACTATCGAGTGTGGAATGTTGAATGGCCAGTGTGAATCGTGAAGTGAGAGGAAGACGTGTGCTGTTGGAGTGTCGTGCTGCTTAACGTCGGAACGAACGTTGAACCGGTCGCTATCGATTTGTCAGCTGCGAGGCTCACGACTGTCACATGGATAACGGCGCCGGATCCCAAGGCCTGCAGGATGAGGAAAAACCGGGGTGAGTGTGTAAAACACAAACACAGCGTGTTTGTATCTTGTATTTCGTCTTACCTTTCGTTGCTTCTCTGTGACTTCGGTTTATCGTGGACGCTGAGGATGAATCATGCTTCAAGGAAATTGATGAAAAAAGACCAGGGGTGTAGCAGATTCCCGCGCAACGAGGATCTGCAAGCCCTAGCGGTCGGTAAAGTTACATATGCATTCTGGAAATTCTGTACGTCCAAGATTCAAGAGATGATGATGGAATATCAAAACATAAATTGATTAAAATATTCAATTTTGATTTATTTTTTTTTGTTTATGTTTATGGGTGTGCGGGACGTAAAATATATAATTATCGTGAAGTTCTGGACGGGTAATATTCGCCATTTGCCGAAAAATTCTACACTGTGAAAATATCGAATTATACGCGCTATTTATTCTACCAAAATTTGTCTTGAATCCACTTTGTGCTCAGCGCTAATCGGGACTGAAATTTACATTTAAAGAGGGAATCGAACCCTTCTGCTATGTGCCTTCACCGGGTATTGAACGCGGATCCCATGATCACAAGTCAACTTCTGTACCACAATGCCATGTGATTCTCTAACCTATGTTTTTCGTATTTCCAAGAAGTTCCCGGCAAGGCCACCCGCAGGATTTTTTCTCAGGCGGGGCAGTCAGAAACTTTTACTAATATTATTATTATTATCATTAATGCTATTATTGCTTTATTTTTGTTATTATTATTATTACTATATTATTATTATTACTATTACTACTACTTACGTTTTTTTAAATAAAATACATGCATTTGTAATATCATTATTATTATAATAGTTGCTGTAACTTACGGCCTGTAAGTCACAGAAAAGTTCATATTTTGTGAAAAAAAAATCGCTACAATTTCACCATTCGAATTACATTAACTCTTTCCAGCAATCTCCGGGGGGGGGGGAAGTGCCTCCCTGCCCCTCTCCCCCTGCGAGCGCCCCTGATAGTGTAGAGCAGTTAAGAGAATTAAGTACATTTAACACATGACTTTCGAAATTTCCTGAGTTGTGGAACCCGAATTTAGGGAAATCCCTTCCCGGAGATCGGACGGGGGGAAAAAATCCCTTTCTCAGTATCGACATTTCCGTCATTCCCCACTCCAAGATAATGATGTTTATGCAAGTCAGTTTACCATTGGCAGTGTACGCGTAATCTCTTTGACGAAGCAAACATAAAGAAAAAAGTGGGAAATAGGTCAGGACCTAAGTCAAGGGAGTACATCAGCTGTGGCGTGGATTGAAAAAAAAGTTGTCACTGAGCATCGAAGTCTCGAGAACATAACAATCGCACGTGGACGGCTTGTCTTCCAAAAAGGAAACAAGTGTTTAGACCATAGGCGCGCGCCGTCAAATAAGGGCAGGGGGGGGGGGGATTTGCCACTCCCTGGTTTATCCCTGAATGTTTGTTTTTATTATGCATGGCAGGGAAGATATACGTTCAACAAATTTGTGAGCACATCGATGAGGTACCAACACGACCTCGCTGCACTTTACGGCAACAGTATCATGAAAATTACCCATCAGAAAGTGTAGACGAGTACTTTCGTCTACCTCATATTTTTTTATGTGTTCATATATTTAGCTTCGTGTTTCATAAAAAATGTACTTGCTTCAGTGTTAGAAGTTACCGTGAATATTACAATATTCTACCTTTAAAAATTTAACAGCCTGCCTGATAATTTATAAAAACGGTACGCAACCGTTTTTTTAAATTTGAATATGTTATCATGCATAAAGATAAATAATGATTATAAATTACACTTGCTCATCTGAATCATTAAAATTACATTAATTAGGGAAACTATATCATGGCCGTTACTACTTTAAAAATGTTCACGGTCATTTTTTAACGGTAGTTGAATGCCATCCAATCCAAGGTGCACCTAACTTTCCAACATCTAAAACCCGAAAAAATAATAATAAAAAGCGACCAAAAGTAAAAACGAAAATTTACGGTCTCTGACCGTAATTTCTTCAGTTAACTTTTAACAGGGTGTTTTCCCTTGAGTCCCCCCCCCCCTTCCCGCAGAAATTCCTGGCGGCGCCCATGTTAGCCCTAGTGCTGAAGTAGTGTGCTCGAGTAAAAGACAAGTAAAAAATAATGTGCCTAGTTTCGTCTTGAAGTTATTTAAATAATAAGAGGTTCTTTATTTTTTCTGAATAGCATGAAATTGTGCCATAAGTAGTAACTTCCCCACCAAAATATATAATAATGAAGATGGTAAAGGTAAAGGCAAAATTGCCCCACATTTTCTTCGATATTGGCCATTTTGGAAGTGTTGTGATCAGCACCACGATCCGACCGCCTTTACCACACAAAGTTTCATATCATTACTCATCCTCATCTTCGCGATTAGCCAGAAGTTGCAGAAAAGCGAAGTAAAATAAACCAAATCAATCTGTCATTCCGTTTTGTGGAGTGGACAGCTTAGGCCGTGTCCGAAAGCGAGCATCCTCCGAGTATGGTCTTGGAGTGCGGAAATGAAAGTCTTTCGAATTGCACTTCGACTGCAGCGCCAAATACGATCAGTAGATAAAACTGAGGCCACGTTGTTCTCCTCGCGTTTTAAACACTTGTTTTTCACAATAGATATCACATAGTTTTTTCAAATGTTCTTACACATACATTTCCACACATTAGAAGCACTTTAACCAACAACTTGCTGGCCCATTACGTATATATTAAACATGTGTTGCTGGCTTTCTTTGCTGGCTTTGTTTTTTAAACAAACGAACAACGAGTGCGGAAATCACGTGACATAGTCAGCAACCATCTGTACTGCGAGCTGTGCACTTGTGTACTTCTGTGCTTGGCGCTTTCGAACTGTACTAGGTGACGTCATTTACGTCAAGACCATACTTCCAAGTCTGTACTACCTTTTGGACAGGGCCTCAGGGTTATACGAAACCAGAGGTCGCAGGTTCGAATCCTGCTCAGATTTGAATCTATAATTGCCCCCCCCCCAATATCTCTCCATTTTATAAGTTCACATTCATCGCCGCTAGTAAGTATTGGCAGCAGGGACGTTGATTACATTGTCGTATTGCTGTATTTTAACAGAATCGCGACGATTGATTAATTGATTGAATTTGAAATTTTGGGTGCGCCACACTATTTGGCACCCGTCACATTATTTATTTATTTATTTATTTATTGAACTCAACAGGTACATACCTAATTACAGAGCCCATATGAAGGATACATAGTGAATACAATTACATATATTTCTATAATATAGAGATATTATGTATATAAATAATATATATACACACATACATAAAAATACATTTAAAATTATTTTCTCTATATATATACACACTTTATCACATCATTTCATTAGGAAATTATGTGTTGAAGCTTAGGTCATTGTGTTAATAGTGGCATGTGTTAATAGTGGCATTACTGAGGTCCCTTAGGTTCATGGAAAAGATGTCAACGGTGTTATTCTTGATTAGCAATTTATTGTAACTGGTGCACATTCTCACAATAGAGATTTCTTTTCAATTTCCGATCTAGCCTTCTTTATAAGAAAAACTTCGTTTTTGAGTCTAGTTCTCTATGACGGGATTCGAAAATTTATCTGGCAGAGTAGATGTTCAGCATCTACTTCGTTATTTAACAACTTCCACAAGAATATTATTTCCTGCAACGTTCTTCTATGACACAGCTTTGTAAACCGACTTTCATATATTAGGTTGTCGTAGTGTTCAAATGTGGGGTAAACTTTCTGAAATTTGTATTTTAAAAATCTAAGAATTTTTGATTGGACTCTTTCAATTGCTAAACTGTACTTTGCTGTGTCTGTATTCCATATAATACATGCATATTCGAGTTTTGGTCTTACATACGAATAATACAAAACTTTTAATGTCTCTATACTCTTGAAATCCCTCCCCATTCTAAGAATAAACCCAAGGTTCTTGAAAGCTTCACTAATTATTTGTTCTACGTGTTTATTAAAAGTAAGATTTGAATCAAACATAACCCCTAAATCCTTGACTATAAAATTTCTTGCTAGAGTATGGTTGTATATTTGATACTGAAATTCAACTGGGTTTTCTTCGAGTATATGTTACAAAATGGCATTTATTGATATTTAGTATTAAATCATTGTTTATTGTCCACGTTTCTAACTTTGTAATATCATTTTGAAGTTGAACACTATCATCTTGTTTGCTTATTTTCCTGTAGAATTTCAGGTCATCTGCAAACAGCAATTTGTGTGAGTTTTCAAATGAATCCGGCAAATCGTTAATACGTAATGTGAAAAGCAGTAGCCCAAGGTTAGACCCCTGAGGTACTCCTGAGGTGACTCTTATCTCTGAAGATGTGTGGCCTTTATACGTTACGTACTGCTTACGGTTCTGCAAATAGGAAGCGAACAGTTGACGCAGTGGTTCAGAAATATTGAAGCATGCTAATTTACTTAATAAGATATCATGGTTAACCAAGTCGAATTCTTTGCAGAAGTCTGAGTGTAGTGTACTACGTGGAAGCAGAAGCGCAACCACGATTTTTTGTCTGGGAGGAGTACCAGGATAAACGTACCAATAATAATAATAACAATAATAACATTATTATTATATATAATAATATAATATTAATATGTAATAATGAATACTACTACAAATAATAATAATAATGACAATAATAATGACCTTATTATTATTATTACTACTAGTGGTGGTGGTGGTGGTAGTAGTAGAGTAAGGTGGGGCAAGACTGCGCAGTTTGAGTTCATCATTTTATATTCAAGCTATGAAACTACAGACACACATGAAAAATGCAATACATATTGCACTATCCTTTGCTGACTCACAGTAAATTTCCGAAAGCTGAATGAACAATATTTCTGCATGAAACAATTACAACCGTGACCATGCAAATGCGCAGTCTTACCCGCACGCGGGGTAAGACTGCGATCAAGTTGGGGTAAGAATGCGCACTTTCTACACAGTCACATTTGTATAAAAAGAAACACAAATCACCTAAAAAAGTTCTTCTATCATATGGGATACATTTCTCGTGGCATTCTCACAGTAGGCACAGTGAATTCCGTCCTTCACTTTTGTTAGGAATCGCTAACACAGATCACACATAAAGGTTCCTGTTTCATACGAGGTGCAATTTTCATGCCGCCACTCGTCACATGTGGAACTCTGGATCCAATCCTCTACTGGAGGATCGCTGTACTTCTCATTACAACCTGGGCAATTGTACTCTTTCTTCTGGCGTTTTCTGCTTGCTACATTGCTTCAACAATGATGTTCCGTTTCTGTTTCCCCTGAACTTTCTTCTTACTCTTCTCAGCCAAGGAGGCTTCCAAGTTGACTTGAATGGAGATCCAGTTAACACCTGAGACTGCCTTCCCTTTCGTCGGCGGTACTGAATATGCTCTGCACGTGGAAGTGGTGATATCTGGTTAACGGAAATGTGCCCGTATGATCCAGTATTGTTAACCCCACTTGTTGAAGGCTGCTCAAATGGAGTTGGAGCTGATACATTTGTCACAGTAGAGGGAAGAAACTCATCCTCAGTGAAGATGTCTTGATTGAATGGGCATAATTCAGTCACTTCAAAGCCCTTCATGGCATTCCCAACTGTAGCTGCCTTCCCATATTCCTTTGTAAAAATGGATGCCACTTGGAAAACTGTGATTGGGCGACCCGGATGGTTACTCATCCACTTATCACACTCAGATGAATGAAACGACTTCAGTGGACCAAAAAATGATCTAATGGCTGGGCCTTGCAAGCCACACACTTGTACCTTCAAGCCACACACTTGTGGGGTAAAATTGTGCACGTGCGCAGTCTTGCCCCGTGCTGCTTTCCTGAACAAATCACGTGATGCTGCCCAGCCATTGCACAAAGCAATGGAAACTAATACACAGGTGGGCTCGGCATTAACACAGCTTCTTCTATCCATCAACATCGCAATATTGTATACATTCACAGTGACGTAGTACTCAAAACACGTAGTACCAAAATAAATAGCAAACACCCTCAAAATCTTTTCACTTACCTCTCTCAGCACAACGAATTTCAAACGTATCTTCACCACTGTCCACAGCTAGCTACCATCTTGGACGAAGTAACGGTGGGGCAGTGGTGCCAACTGTGTGTGATTTTCACCTCGAAAAACCGGTGCGCAGTCTTACCCCACCTTACTCTAGTTGTAGTAGTAGTAGTAGTAGTAGTAGTAGTAGTATCATAGACGTGATTATCCTCATGAATGACGCAAAATGGGGTAGAAGTCGATGCTAAAGCATTTGTTTGGAACAAACTATTTGAAATATTTTTTTTCAACCCGTTGAATTTCATATTAGCTAATAATGGAAAACAAGCACACAAGCTGTATTTTTGAATGGCAGAAAATGAATGATAAATGCATTCTGAAAATAATCCTTTTGTACATAACATGTATAACTTTCACGTTCAAGGTATGTTTTACACATATGCAACATGGAGCGACATAAAACAAGAAAAAACATAGCTATGCAACACTAAATTGTGTACGTATTCAAAGTTTATTCAATATATATATATACAACACATATTATTTAAATACATTACAGATAACAATTACATTGAGAGCAATGCGAACAAGAATATTTTTAGATCCAATTTTTGCAACTGACAACAATATTGATTTAATAGGGCGCAAATAATTTCACGGGGCGCCATGGCATTCTCTCTTTTACAATTTTTTTCATTTAGGTCGCTCGGCGTCCATGGCCGACTCCCGCCGTCTCCTAGCTATGGCTCTGAACTTGACGACACTGAGAAAAGGAGGCATTGCGAGCGAAGATAGCAAGAAAATGTAACGAAATGAATTTTTATTTGCATAAAATTTGAAATCGAGGGGGTAATTGCTCCTCTGTGCACACCCTGGAGGTGCCTTTGGCCGTCAATGTTTGCCCTTGCCCCCCTAGAATTGACTTCCGTCGAAGGTTGGGACCGGCCCCTGTGGCGGAGTGTTAGCACATCCCGGGTTTGAATCCTGGCCTGGACATGGATGTTTGTGAGTGTTTATTCATCAATTTCATCATATCATCACTCATCCCCATCTTCGCAAATTAGCCAAAAGTGGCACAAACGGCGAAGTAAAATAAAGCAAATCAAACAAAGCAAATCGAAGGTTGGGAGGGAAATGCCCCCCTTCCCCCGTGGTTGCGCCACTGCTTGGAAGTGAGGTTGCGCCATTTAGGTGTACTTCGTGAAAGGATCACCCCTTACACCCTCGGAATTTCGACGAAGCGAATAAACGGATACAATTATTAAAATTGATAAGTTGAGTCATAGAGCCAGGGGGCCAGTCTCAATGTTGTGGAAATCAAGGCCGTCAGCAGACTTTTCTCAAGGGGGGGGGCAGCATTGCTTAAAGTGGGAGAAACGTGGAGTGATGCTTTTCCCCATCCATGTTTTCACGCTACAATTTCAAAATTTGGATTATATGAAGTATTTTCAGAAATCATATGGGGGTAAGTGATACCCATCTGCGGGCGCCGTTGGTGGAGATGAGGAATTGGTCGTCTCAATATCGTGCCCAAAACTTTTAAAGGAGTGGGGAGTCTGCCCTTTGTTCTCTATTCTCGCACGTAACGTACTTTCTGCTCTTTCATTTCCCTTTAAAGAAATAACTCCCTGCGGAAATGATTGATGCGGTTTAAGAAAACGCTTCATCTAACTCTGAATCCTTATAATGAAGGCGTTCCGGGTTCAATTTCCGGTGGAGGCAGAATGCTCAACGTTCGGCCCATATTATAAATTTAGTCAACGATGAGCCTATCAGAGCATAAGGTGGACTCTGTAACCACCTTAAAACAAAAGAAAGATAGATACAAATGGTAACTACACTAGATAGCAAAGTATGGCAGTGGACCCATGAATATTTTACCAGATGTCTTGTTGTTTCATTAATTAAAACATGTATTTAATTTTGGATTATCTGCTTGTTTATTACAAATATGATTAACTAATTGAGCCACAATTTGATTTACATTCCTTATGTATCATCATAATTTAACACAACTCAACGTATTCATTTACATACAGACAAATAAAGTACAACCCATATAACCAACCTAGAATATATGTGTGCACTCTGCGGCTGCTCAGGAAGGAATAACTCCGTAACTGGCGGAGCCTTTTCTCGCCGAGCAGAGAACGTCACGTGATCAAACAAAAGACAATCTATTACACGATAGTACCAGATCCTTTCATTATATTACCTCATAACGAGTATGTTACAACTCGAAATAAACTTTTAGGAAGAAACATGAAGCACATGTGTCGAGATCGTGGATAATTGGGTACATGGTCATTTAAAATGTTCTTTGCACTTGATCGAGTTTGGTTTTAAGTCCACTTTATGCACAGAAAGGCTAATCGGGAATGGATCTATAGTTTAAAGTGGGATCCGAACCACTATGTGCCTCCACCTGGTTATTATTTGCACTTGTTTCACAATTCAGTAGCGCAACCATTGCCCCCCAAGCTTGGAAGAAAATCAATTCTAGGAGGCAAACAATGAAGTAAAAGAATCAAGACTAGCAGGACAAAAGGATACTCATGATCACCTCATGCTACTTATTGTTATGAATGCTGCATATATATAAAACTTGCCTTAACTATTTGAATATGAACTCCATGCGGCGGTCTTTCATTCAATTATTCATTTTTACTTGTACGATTTACCATTCAGAACACCAGATTATATAACTTGCTGCAAGAAAACAAATAACTCTTGGAATCGATTCGAAAACTTCAACTATCACTCACTTACTGACAAGCGAAATGGACGCGTTACATGACCGGTATTTGCATGTTTATGCACGGTGGCCGCCGTCATAGTGAGAGCTTTCTGTTTCTACCACTTGGCAGCGCCACCGTACACTGGGCTGTGTTGTATGCAGACCGCTTTTTAGCATTGACAAGGGCCTAGCAGCATAGGCGTAGCTAGAACTTTATATTTGGGTGTGCACAAAGAAAAAAAAATGAGGTCTTGTACCTTTTTAATAGCATATTTTGCAACACAATCACTTGGCTCTGTAACTGCACTGATGTTTGTAAAGGAATATAAATTCACTAAATGACAATGTTGAAAATTTCTGAATATATGTAGTAGAAAAAAATCAAATTGCATAAAAATTACACACACACACAAAATGTTCATAAATGTTACAAACAAATACATCAAAATACACGTCATCTTAAACAAGAGACGTCTGTCAAAGGGTACAATGTTCTCAAACTCATCAATAACTTCATTTACATCAATAGACAAAGCTTTTTCCTGTTCCACAAATAGCAAGAGCAGGGCTTCCAATCTATCCTGCTTCTGAGTTGCTCTTAATTTAGTTTTAACTTGGGTAAGCTTCGAGAAAGCTCTCTCACACGTGCAGCTTGTGACAGGTATAGAAGAAAGGCGCTGTAGTACAGAGTAGAATGCAGTAAATATCTTCTTTCTCCAATGACATCAAACAATAGAAAAACTACAGACACTCGTTTCATCAGCGATAATGCACACGTTTGTACCAAGTAATGACATTTTCAACTCCTTACAAACTGCTGCTTATTTTATCTCTTATTGAAATATCTGTGTTTAATTCTCTTTGATAAAGCAGCCCATTAGGGTGTGCCTAGGCACACCCGGCACACCCCGTAGCTACGCCTATGCCTAGCAGGGACATTATGTGATCTTGTCATCTGTGTAGTACGAAAACGGTACGTTTCCCGACATGAGTTCCTTATCAAAACTTGATCTACTAAGTCCCTCTACAACCCCTAGAAGTGTGTAAAATAGTAATTCTGAAACACCCTGTATATATGGTACATATATATAGTCATTAATATGTGTCAGTTATTAGATAATCAAATTATATTATAACATACAAAATACTATATCGACTGTCCTTCATTTAAAATTCGATTGCAAAATGAAAATTTTAATATACTAATGCTATGAACATGAACAATGATTTGGGTAAGAATTATGAGAAATTAAGAGGATAATAGTTTCCTAAATAAAATTTGCATCGGAATGCTATTACGTATTTTTTTACTATACTTATATACTTTGCGGCAGCTGACGAAAGGCGATGAGAAATGGAGAAGAAATAACAAGTCCGACTAATTTCTGTGTCCTAGGGATTGCTGGGTTGAGTGTCCTTAGAGATGAAGCTCTTTGTTGTCCGTTCTTTGTGTGTGTTTTCGATATTGCAGTAAAGTATATTCGACTCGTAAACTAAGTGTTTATGTTTGTTGTTAGAACAAAAACTTTCCACCCCGGAGAAGTTTGGTTGATTTGATTGATTGATTGATTTGGTGTTTAAGTCCACTTTATGCACTGTAAGACTAATTGGGACTGGATGTACAGTTTAAAGTGGGATTCGAACTACTATGTGTCTCCACCAGGTATCGAACCCGGGACCCCTTGATTACAAAGCGACGACGCTACAACAGCGCCATCGGGGAGGCCCTAGGAGAAGTTTGGTGGGGGACAATGTCAGGACAAGATTGTTGGGGGGGAATTCCTCCTGTACCCCCAGGGGTTTCGCACTCTGGTTACAAGTATGTACGGTCATACCAGTATTTTCATATTTAATACTCTATATACCCCCCTTGAAATACTCCTCTAGTTGCTGTACCCAGGATCCTCACGAGTGAGAGAAGTTGACATTGCAATTCAGTTATAAAGAACAGAGTCTCTCTTCTCGCAGCTTCTGTCCAATCCGTGACTAAAATAATATTCCTATCCAATCAACCGTGAACCTGATTGTAGAAGAGAACACTTATGCTGTAAGTTGACATGAAGTGGGAGCACTGGTGGATTTTTATACAGATAAGATAAGATTACTCACGTTTCACTTATTCATATAGATTAGCGTCATAATCTTTTGTTTCGAGCCCAAGGGCACGTCAAATAATAAAAAATATACTTTTTAAATAATAACACCAATATACATGATATAATAATACCTGAGAGGTAACAATATTTTAATTGGGGCCCTGTCCAAGAAACTGGGGACTTTATTATATATGATATCAAAGAAGGGAAAGTGCACAATGCAGAGGCGTACTGGCTCATTATGGAGGGTCCTGAGTTGGGAACACAATATATTGAAATTGAAATGTGTCTATTTCAGTGTTGTGAACAGATTTATAAACAACACCGTGTATTTATCATACGTGCATAAAACTATTTTACAGAGTAAGGTTAGGTGGTAGATCAGCATTTGCTTAACGTCGCCCAAGAATAAAAACAATTGAATTGAACTACATAAAACAGGCTTATAATAATATACATTCAGTACACAAGTCAGAAATTTTAAGAAAAACATATAAATTGTTCTTAAAATAGTCTACATTATTGTCGAATTTCATTTCTCTACATTAGGGCATCTATCCCGATTAGTGTTACCAATTTGTCCATCCAAGAGTTAGATTTCAAGATTCTACTTGAAATTACATTGTGATGTATTCTGGTATTATAATAAATCACTTTCACACATAACTTTTCCAGATTTGGTTTACTATCTATTGCACGTGCTAAGAAAATTTCTATAAACTGTTGACAGAATATATTTCTTCTACCTTCTAGGTTACATAATTTATGTTTCTTTTTTTTTATTTAGGTTACTGTATTGAAAATTGACATGATACATTTTAAAATTATTATACATAAATCTACAAAACGTGCGGTGAACATTATCAATTAGCAATGTGTTACTTTTGAATATAATACGAAAGTAGCTGAAATAACATTCAAACTTTATAAATTTTATGATGTGTGACATTTATACATTACATACACTACAAAAATATGTTACAAAAGACATTTTATAAAACTAGCCCAATAAAAATCCTATTGCGAGCATTTTCAATTAATTGTTAATACTTTTTGAAAGCATGTTGTGTAATAAGTTGTGTAATCGTAACTATAAGGAATCATGTTTAAAACTGAAAATACTAGGGTTCTTAATGGCCTGAAAATCCTGGAACGCCTGGAGAAAGCAGGGAAATTGATCTTTGACTATGAAAGTCATGCAAAATTCAGAGAACTTCATAAAAATAGTAAAAAATGTAAACATCTTGGAATATTCAATGCAGTTGTTGTACTTGCATTGTGAACATGGATTTCCATAGGCATAACTTGGCTTGGGCAAGGGGGCGCTTGCCTCCCCAAAATTTTCAGATTTATTGAAATTTACAATTTAGAGGTACTTTATACCTCCTACGACCTGAGGAGCAAAGTGAAAACGAGTGATATGCGTGATTTTGCAAATGGAACAGTTATTTAGCAAATCATAGTGAACGCTATTTTATGGGATGGAAGATTTACGATTCTGACCCCAATGTTAGTCCTCGAGTTACGCCCATGTGGATGTGTTATACTATATTTTGAAACTCTAATTGAGGCAACAAGTGAAAAGAAATTAGTTAAAAATATGATGTTTCTTGTAACTGGAGCTATCGTTTCGTATTAAATCTAAAAATGTACTGTAAATTAACATTAAAGCATTACAAAATGATGCGGAACTTCAAAAAAAAAAATCTGAAGTAGTGAAAGAATTTGTTATGGCAAAATGTGTAGGAACCATGATTCTTGTACTGCTACGATTAACATAGCTAGAAGACAAGGACAAATAACAGTGTTTGTACATATTTTATATTTGCTGCTATCAAGTTAAAAGGAACAGGTAAAATTTCGTTTACAATCCAAACCAGTAATTATAGGTACGTCTTGTTTTAATTTTAAATTACTATTTTCAGTACGGTTTTTTAATTCAAATAATTAAACACCCAGAGGACGAATGCCTGTTTTCTCTTATGACCAGTACATCCCTGGAGAAAAGAGGCCTGCGTTAAATATACACATAGTGAGAAGGCCAATAGTGTTAATAAGAAATAATCCTACCTTTAAAAATTTCACCCTTTGTAAAATGTTTTATTGAATCTTCATGCACATACAGTAGTACAATTACAAGTAAATACGCTCGGGTTCAAAATCGCACGTCAACGGATGAGTTACATAATGCCGAACACTGAAAAAATGTACAATGCTATCTTATCTTAAAGAATGCTATCGTACTGACAACGTTTTACCTATTTCTGCTTAGAAAATGTTTGCTGAGTGACGCGGCAAGGGACTCTGTATGATAGAAATCCCGTCTGTTGGCTTAACTTTACCTTTTAAAAACGTATCTTCTTCGCAGCGACCGTATTATCTTTCTCCGTAAAAATAGCCCATCGCTCCCTTAACGGCGAACAAGGAGACTTAAAGGGTAACTATGAGACTATCTCGAACGTGGGGTTATAACGTGGGCTATAACACTTGTCAGAACCAAATAATACAACTTTGGATCTTGCCTTTTGATGTTTTCACAAGATAAGGGACATTTCTTGGAGTTTTTGTTTATTTCTTGAAAAGTAACCCACTTGTTTCTTGCCAAGTGCGAATGTTACAGAACAACTTTGGCTTCAGAAAATCTGGTAAATTCTTCGTTCAGGAGCAAAGAGATCTAGTGAAAAAAAAAGTGAAAAGTGACTTACTAGAAGTTAATGAGAAAGTGGGAAAGGGTGTGGCGAAGAAAATTATATTGGTTTTGATAAAGAAAAAAATGAAGGGTTTACTACGCTATGTTTAATTGCTGATATTTTGACTGGAGAAATAACTACAATCAGGGGATTTGCAAGCTGGTGACATACGTAGTTTACTATAGTATCATTAGAGGTTGAAAGGAGCTTTTGAATTATCAATTTTTTTAAAAGAGACAATCTAATAGTCACTATACTTTGACAACTATGTATGTTGTTAGTAGTGCATTGCAATGCATGACTGTGATATGAAGGCGTAAGTTAGTTGTAAAACAGCAACATCGAAATTTTATAGAGCTTTTTTGGCTGGTTGTAAGGCATTATTGCATTTTTATATAACAATATTGTGGTTTTAGCCCATTATTGTATTTTACAGAGCATTTTCTTGGATTTTATAGAGCATTTTCTTGGATTTTATGCAGCATTTTCTTGGATTTTATTGTGCATTAAAATCCTAGCCTAAATCTTTATTATTATCATTTCATTTATTGATTTTACTTCGAAGACTAAGACTGTTAAAGGCGACGTTCTGATCATTAACTTTTGGTTACGTATTTTTTCATATAATATCAAGTTGCGTGGTATTACCGGAAAGTAGAAAATATATGAAAAATTCTCGAGAGCTAAGTGTTGCTACGTGAAGAATTCAGATGAAATTTTATATGGAAAGGGAAAACATAAATTTTATACAAAATATCAAAATTGTGAGCACATTTTAAGATATATGATTCAACCTCTTTTCAAATCAGAAGACATTTTTATTTTCTTTCATACCCAAATGGACTAAATTTAAAATACCTAAGTTGGCCCTTCTCCATGGCGTAGTGGTAACGTTGATGCCTTGTTATCAAGGGGTCCGGGTTCGATACATAGTGGAGACACATAGTGGTTCGGACCACACCCAGTCCCGATTAGCCCATCTGTGCATAAAGTAGACTTAAAATTCTACAAAGTGCACGGTCTGTTATACTGTTATAAGGTCAGTATTTTTTCTACCCTGTATATTTTCATTCATTCGATCAGTCCTAAGATATTTGTAAACTGATGACGTGAATTGCGATTTCAATTTTTCTAAGGTGAAAGGAAATTTTGTAAATTGTTTGTGGCAACAGTGATAGAGCCCCTTATTCAGTTCTGCAGTGAAATAAATAGCAAAGCCCTTATCACTGCAATTGCTTCCAGCTAAGAGTTCCCTCGTCAGGATCGAAGAACTGCAGAACGCAAATGGCCACAACAAGACTATAAAAAGGCTAGAGCCTATATGTCCGGATATCATCCGCATTATAACAGACAGCTGCACTCAATGGAAGGGTTGTGATCGTGAGAATGTAGACGGCTAGGCTCACTTACGCGGAATACATTTGTCACGGCTTCAAGCTGTTACATACGACTTCCTGCCAGTGTTATGGAGAAGCTTCCCAATACACTTTTTGTTTCAATGTGCTTGACGTCACAAGTTCCGAGAACCGCTCCAGTAAGCGATGCCTGACCTTCCATCATGTGGATACAGTGCTAAAAAATTACTGCACATCGGCAAATCGGCATCCCAGAATGGGATGGTCGAACACAGATATCAAGTTTCGTAATCGGAGATCTAGAACAGGGGTTTCCAACTGGCGGTCCGCGGGCCGCATGCGGCCCCCGTTGCCTTTTTCTGCGGCCCGCGAAGCCAGTTTGCAAAATACGTTAATTTTATTTATTTTTATTAAAATACGTTATATTTTTACTGAAGGAACGGAAGCTCTGTGAAGAAAGACCATATCACAGGTAGAATTGATTTTGCAGTCAATAATGATCATCAGAAGAATCTAAAGTGACATAACTTTCTCTTCACACCATGCATTCCACCCCTTCGTTATGTGGAATGAAATCGCCTGCTTCCGCGAAGGCTTCACTCTTTGTGTTTAGAAACAAACTGCGGCGCTATGGAGATCTGTTTTACTACGTACGAAGTACGAAGAGGTTTCCAGTGTTCCAACTCGGATTGTACTGTGACTGATTGTTAAAGTTTGTGCAAATATCGAAATGAGCAATATCTCCAAAAAACGTAAGATTGAAAATGAAAATAGCTTCTCTCGAACCTGAATTGCGTGATTTGCAAGGCGATGTGTTCCTTCAAACTAGGCAAGAAAAGGGGCCAGAGTTTTTCAAATACCTTATAAAGGAACGCTTTTCAAACCTTCGTAGTTTTTGGCAAAGAATGACATCAATGTTTGGCAGCACATACACGTGTGAAAGTGTTTTTTTTCTTGAATGAAGTTTATCAAGAACCGCTACAGAAGCAGACTGGCAGATTCTTCACTCCTTCCCCTTCTGAGACTTTCAAATACAGAAATTCAAATGCAACTTTAATAAAAGAAGCAGATCGGGCTCAATTTTCACATTGAACACTTACTATGAAGTATTCTTATTTGTATGGTGTGTCTTTAATTTCTTTCAATTCATCAATAAGTAGGTATTGGGTTTTTGTGAAATAAATTGTAATTATACAATTTTGATTTGTGATTCCATTGTTTTATTGCCTCATTTTAGAAATTTAGGTCAAGCGAGAGTACTACATTTTCAGTTCAGTACTTACAATTTTTGTAACTTTTAATCCCCCCCCCCCCCCCAAAAAAAAAATAATGCGGCCCGCCTATCAACTGCTGGATATAATTTTGGCCCTCGGACCTTTTGAAGTTGGAAACCACTGATCTAGAAGTAGGTAAATGTATAAATATGTTTACATGTATGTAGAGGCGTCTCGTGAACGCATGCGGTGCATGCTGCGCATGCGACAATTGTGGAAAAAAGGACAGCTTGCTCTGCGACGACATTCATGAGCATTTCTACATTCTAATTACTTCATATAGGAGAAGTATTTATTTTACACGAGAGCTCTGAACTAAGCTTATATTACATTTCATGGATCTGAAGTGACGCATGTGTCAATTGTGGGAAAAGAATTATTACTTTGTTTCACTTCAGATCCAAGAAATGTAATACATTTCTGAGCATACACAACAATGCTAAACCAAAAATCAATCCGTTTGGCTTCAACTAGAACCAGAAAACATTATTTCTTTGCGCTTGTCGGCCTTCTTTTGGATTTTAGGTCATTTTCAGTAGTTTTTGCCCTTTTTGTTACATTATACTTAATTTTATGGCTTATTTTTTTCCTTCCTTGCGGTTTCGTGATTTTTAAATACATTTGCTAGCATAACTTATACATTTATATTTCCTGGCATGGTCCTTTTAGCAAGTTCGTAATTAAACGAATATATGGTCAATGGAAAAGCACAACTATCATTTTCAAGTTTGGCAATGCATTAAATAATTAATTGTGACAAATTTATTTTTCCTACACCAAACTTAAGATACGTTGTGTGAACCCTACTTTCAGATTCCCTTGCTAGCCTCTGTTATCGCTTTAATCTGTGTTTTTACAATAAAATTAGTCACAATATTAAAATAGATATAATCTCATGTACGCCAAACACATGCAGTCTACTGCATCGTGGAAGATTAATTCTCAAAAGAGGTGAATGATTTATACAAGAAAGTTGCGGTGCATGTTATATAAGCTTGAAGTTAAGATAAAGAAAACTAAATTAGCTTTCAACTACTTCTATCCCTATTTTCAGTAATTTAGTAGCCTAAACCACCAAACAGCGAATTATTCAACGACTCTCTTTTCATTTATTTTAAAAAAATCAAGCTTTCATTTTCAACGCGAGAAGCATTTTAGACCATTTTTAAAAATTATTTTAAGGTTATTCTACAAGTCATCAAGTTCCCAGCCCTAGCGATGACTAATCTACGCCTCCTATCTGATTTCTGCGTCTGTCACGTGGTATCTGATTTAATTTAGATAGCTGTTTGGAATTTAAGCTTTCCAAGTCTTGGAAGAAGTCAACGTCATTTCCATGAATCTGAAGAAATATTTCGTGAAACGCTTTTCGCCTTCTGAAAAAGTGTCTTCCATGGTTTGGCATCGATCTTACGACCCCTATCATACATGTCGAGCACATACCACTACACCACAGATGCCACTAGTACTGAACGTAAAGTTCAGACAATGACAATCCCATCTTTAAATTTAACAAATTCTCGTATCTGTATTTCTCAAATCACGCAAAATGAAATTGTAAATTCCCAGCTTTATTTGTGAGATGTCTTTCTCTCTCCCACTCGTGAGGTCGAAAAGCCTTGTTCTTGGCATCTCTTCATTCTCCAACTTTTCTCAGAACTTCGAACTAGTGAACACACGAACGCACTACTTGCACATCCATTACTAATTCCCCGCACGTTTCACATAACTAATATTGTTTACGAATACGAGATTTTGTTAAACAAAAGGATCTAAATAGTTGACTTCCTTATTTTAAACTACATGTTGAGTACAAGTGGTTTCTGTAGCGTAGTGGTATCTTGTGCGACAGGGGTCGTAAGATCGATTCCCAACCTCAACAGAAAGTATTTCACATGGCGAAATGTATAAATCATTCACCTCTTTTGAGAATTAATCTTCCACGATGCAGTAGACTGCATGTGTTTGGCGTACATGAGATTATATCTATTTTAATATTGTGACTAATTTTATTGTAAAACACAAATTAAAGCGATAACAGAGGCAAGCAAGGGAATCTGAAAGTAGGGTTCACACAACGTATCTTAAGTTCGGTGTAGGAAAAATAAATTTGTCACAATTAATTATTTAATGCATTGCCAAACTTGAAAATGATAGTTGTGCTTTTCCATTGACCATATATTCGTTTAATTACGAACTTGCTAAAAGGACCATGTCAGGAAATATACATCTATAAGTTATGCTAGCAAATGCATTTAAAATTCGCGAAACCACAAGGAAGGAGAAAAATAAGCCATAAAATTAAGTATAATGTAACAAAAAGGGCAAAAACTACTGAAAATGACCTAAAAGCCAAAAGAAGGCCGACAATTGCAAAGAAATAATGTTTTCTGGTTCTAGCTGAAGCCAAACGGATTGATATTTGGTTTAGCATTGTTGTGTATGCTCAGAAAAGAAGATGATTCTTCATCAACTTTCAAGCCATAGTCAGCACATTCCTTATTTGACCAAATATTATCTGTTGGAATACGACAACAATTTAGGTATTTTTCGATCCAAATTGATGAATGTTAGTGCCAGAAAGAAGAAAAAATATATTGAGCTGCTGGAAACATTCGTCGATTTCAACACCGAATTACATCTTGCGAACATTCTGAAACAAAATTATTCAACTTAATTACTAAACTCCATGCTCAATGTATCTGATGCCACACTTAAGAAAGAAACGAAAGAGAAATTGGAGAGCTTTGGATTTGAACCCGCGACCCTTAATTCTTAGGAAAAAATATTTGTGAGGCAAGTATTTTACCAATACTCTACAACATCGCTTGTAGCAAATGCTTTGAAACGTGTTGATGATTGCTCAAGCTACCACTTTCCTATGCGACGAACACATTTTCGCTGCAATTTGTGAGATTCTTTAATTTTCTCTCATTGCACAGTACTTTGCAAGGTCTTGTTATATTTTATTTACATAAACTATTCGTAATTTTGCCCTTTTGTGTTCAAATTTGAGACCACGAGGGAGTGTAGTGTTTCCAACCTCACAACAGTTTCTCTGATTCCAATTTTAACATGTCGAATCGCAAGTATTCTCTTAAATTATTCCTCATACTTGAGTTTTTCGTTTTGTTCTCTGTTAATATGTTGGACGAATATAGTTTCTGACATCATGTTATAAACCATGGGCGGATATTCCGTGGAATGAAGGGAATGAGTCATTTACTTATAAAGTAGAACACATGCTAATTTATTAAATGTGTTTTTGTTGTCAATTTACTTGTACAGTTTCATTCAAACCAATCTATCACATATCTTCTAAGGGTTGTAAAAATCACGAGAGGTTTCTCCACGTCCGTACTAGGTCGCTCACCCTCGGCATATTTCCTGACACTTCGGGGGGGGGGGGGATGGATATTTCGGCCACCTCGGCCATATGTTCCGTGTCTCGGCATTCTTCGTAGATCTTCGGCATTGGGAACGCATGACCGCGACTCATTCCAACCTAACAGTTTCTTGCGAGTTAAATGTGCCTAAAAAATATTTATGTGGTAATATTTGCTCCAGTTACAGCGAATTTTGTGCTGTGTGTTGTCCCGGTGAATTTCATGTGCGCTATTCCTGGAATCTGTATGAAAAACATATGTTTAAAAATCACACTTAACAGTTGGCCAAATCACGGGGTTTCAATGGACTCGAAGGGAATGAATCCGCAGAACTCATTCCGCTTCTTGCGGCAGCCAGCTGATGGTGCTGGAAAAAGCGTAGGTGAGTGCTGGAAACACTCTTCGTCCAGGGCTTGACATCGAGAAGTTTTGAAAGCCTGATTTAAACTCTACAGAGTGTAATAAAGAAAACAACGTGTTCATTTTAATCCAGACCAATGTGTAATAATAGTTTGGTTGCAGAGGAGCATTAAAACTACTGCTGGCTTTGCGTCCTATTTTCAAATGCTTTATTCTTTGAAGTCCACTTTATACATAGATAGGCTAATCGGAACTGGGCCTACAGTTGAAAGTGGGAACCGAATCACTATGTGTCTCCACCGGGTATCGAACTCGATACCCCTTCATTACAACGCGACGGTGTTACCACTATGCCATCCGAGAGGGCCTATCTTCAGATGAAGAGGGTGGATAGACTTGCAACAAGGTCAACAGCGGAAACTGGAGATCAGAACTAGTTGATACGAAGAACGCGAGAAACGTTTTTCTGAAGACACTTTCTGTCCATTGAAATGCTCAACATTTTATCTTCGCTCGTCTCAGAAGAGCAATAAGTGTCGCTAATTCATCTGATATCTGGAAGGGGGTACAATAACTTTTGTTTTATTTTAAGAAACCCGTTTCGTCATCTTCTGTTTTCTTTCAAGTTACGTGTGTTAATTGTTTTCAACAATTCCGGTGTCTAGTGCTAGTATCATTTTCAGCACTTTGCCGAATTAACAGTTACCGCAGAAATGCCCAAGGGCAGCAATTGAGAAGAAGCTGAAAACTGAAATTAAAATTAAGATGGATTCTACAATATAGTGATAGAAGAATTCATAATGGACAGTTAATAATCATTATAATAATAATAATAATGCTTGTTTCAATTTCTTACGGCATGTGCTTCCCTTGCTGTAAAATTCACGGACCGTCCCTGTTATAAACAATAATGTAAATAATACACCAAAGGGTTTCTCGTCTAGCAGAGGGACCTGCAGTAAAGTTGGCTACTCTGTGCTGGTTCTCAAGAGCTATGTTGCCAAATTAACGATCTCTGGACTTAGAAAACTTTCAAGGCGGTCAAGTAACATTTGGAGAAGTGTACATGCTTCAGAAGATGTCAAAATGCTTCATTTCAATGATTGTCTTGTATTCACAGTTGCTTCCTTATTTAGGAAGCAGCAGCAATCTTCTAACGTGGCTGGATCCCATAATCCCATTCCAGAAATGTTCAGATAATCAAATAATCAACCTCGTCAAACAATCGTGACATGGCATCTACTATGTTCTGTGGGAATACAGGGTGATTCAAAAGTCCCAGAACCTTTTTTTCTCTGAAACGGATGTGGTAATGGCAGTTCCAACTTCACCTGGGTACATCGGAGGGTAAGAGGCTCATGTGAGAGTGTAATTCCGGGACATGGCCGCCATATTGGATCGAGGTCAATTTTTTTTAATAGCAAGGGAGCCATGTGCGATATCAAAACACGTTAGAATTGTTCAACAAATACAATGCTGTAATTAGTGTTGTGATAGCTGTAACGACACAAAGATGGCAACGGGATGTCCTAGCTAGAGGATGTGCTCAATGTGGTTCCCATCGTGCCGAACGCACTCTTCAAGGCGTGAGATCCACTCTACATGGACCCCCATGAGCATGGATTTACTATGGGGTTTCTTGAAATAGCTTTTGTACTCCAAGAAAATACGCGACGCAAACCACCTTCGTTACCACATCATACCCAAACAGATGGAGTAAAAGCATCTTAAGGCACCCAATTTCTTCCTTTTACTTCAGGAACTCTGTCTCCTAAAATTTCTTAACTCCTCTTTTCTGTTGGCCAGGAAGGTAACGGTCTAGCAAGGGCATTTATTTCACATTCCTTTCTCCAGCTATGCATTACTCCTTTCCCTAATCTTTCACAACGTAAAGAATGTTTTCCCTCAACTGTTCCGCAAAAACAAAAACTCAAATGTATCGTAATTCCAGTCTTTAATCCTGTGAACAATGTGATAACCTTAAGATCGGCACGTACTTCGCAGCCATTTTCTTCAAAACTTTTTAAAACATGCGACATTGTTTCGTATATTCCCTTGCAACGCGTAACGTGGAACAAAGAAATTGATGGTAAGACATTTTCATTGTGAATCAGTTCGGCCTTTATAATTAGTCTATGAACAATCCCCAATCATTGACATTATGTTGATCGCTGAACTCGTTCACTACAGCAATAGGACATACACAGATGTAATTGTCGCTCATTGTGACATAATTAGGAAATTCATGACGGTTGTGGCAAATGGTAATTTCTGCGGCTTTGGCAAGGAGTCGACTCCAATATATCTGCTTCCCTTTTAACCAAATTTGAGTCACGTGTAAGATCACTCAGCTCTTCCTGACCAATGAGATAAACGGCATTATCTTCTTCGTACCATTGATATCCCACATTCGTACACTGTAGACGATGGATCTCCTTTATTGCACTTCATGATCTGACGTCATACGAGGAATGCCTACGTTGTTATGTTTGATTGTCTTAGCAGAAATACACTCTAAATGTATTATTTATGCTAAGTGAACTAAACCCAACAAGCATAACCAAACAACTTAAGCATTTAGCCTAACAATGAAAGCATTCCGCTGTGACGTCAGAATGCAAGGTTGCTCTACTCTTGTGCGATGAGGGAGACCCGTAGACGAGAAGGGCCTCCCCGATGGCGTAGTGGTAACGTCGATGCCTTGTAATCAAGCAATCCCAGGATCGATACCCTATGGAGGCATATAGTGGCTCGGATCCTACTTTAAACTGTAGGTCCAGTCCCAATTAGCCTATCTGTGCATAAAATGAAGTTAGAGCAAAAACTCAAACTGGTAGGTCTTCAGTGTTAGGTACCGGTGAGAGGTTTATGCAGATTTTTCCATCTGTACAATGCTCGGGTAAATTTACAGCCAAAATGAACATACATTGGACTTTTTGACATTTTGGAGGGTGTAAGGAGTGACCATCTAATTCATTGTGACACGTTAGGATATATCTACGAGATTTTAGCTTTCCTGACGCCCTACTGTTTTGTCATAAATGTAGCAATTATTGTAAATCGTAGGCAGTACTGTCAAATTCGTGAATTGCGTTTGCTGTGTAACCACAGCTATGGGTATGTCTTACAGATTATGCAGCAGATCTGTGGGCTCCATGATCAGTGGCATGCCGAGGATTTCCGAAAGGGAGGGGTTACGTACACTTTTTCTTGGTAGTCAGCCCTCATTTTGTCATATTTTCCTACCTTTGACATTCTTTTTTTTAGGAATACTGGTCCAAAGGGGGGGGGGGTGTTATAACCCCCACCAACTTCCCCCCATGATCTTTAACATCTCCAAGAGCTTAATCGAAGTATAAAGAACACTTAGTTTTTGTAATACTTGTTACTTTCGTTGGTGCGATTTTTGAGGACAGATGGTTTGGTTTGATTTTTTTAAGTCCACTTTGTGCACAGTAAAGCAAATCGGGACTGGACCTGCAGCTTATAGTGGGATACGAACCACTATGTGCCTCCATCGGGTATCGAACCCGAGACCCCTTGATTACAAGGCAACTACACTACCACTGCGCCATCGGGGAGGCCCTAAGAGGACGAGATGGTATGGAGACGAGACTCGTCAGTGTATCGTCTCGTCTAGTGGCGGATCAAGAACCGGCACTTGGGAATGCGATTTTCGGCAAGAAATCTAAACATTTGTATAGGTTATTTATGTACACAGTATAATATCTACTGCTCGCAGGAGTTCGTTCGTCGTTTTTAAGTCCACTTTATGCACAGAAAGGCTAATCTGGACTGGACCTACAATTTAAAGTGGGATCCGAACCATTATGTGTCGAATTTCTTCATTACAGTACACATAGGAACCTAGGCTAGCCTATGGATTAGCGTGACGCACTTCGAAAATACGATCATGGGTTTGAATCCCGAATACATGTTTGTTAATTTTCTTCTATCACTGTCATAATTCTCCCCATTGTCGCTTTAAACCTAACGATATAGAAATACTGTATGAATTGAGGAAACTAAAGAAAAGGTTGTTTTCTCTAGAATCATTACGTTCTTTTAAACCATTGGTTCGAGTCCGCCTGGATTCAATAGCTGGGTTCTCGACCTGTGTATACGACCGGTGGCAACCCACCATTGTGAGGAAATTGGCGAGCTACGAGTGAGTAGCGTAACCCGGTCTCGGAAGTCTTCTACAACGGCTGGGGGTTCGACGTGCTGACCTAATGTCACCCCAATAGCGGTTGAAGTTCTCCACACATCTATGTAGGATTGTGGGAGGGAGACAGGCAGTCGGGAGATAGGTCAAGGCCCTTTGAGGTCTGTCGCGCCATGGGTTATTTATTATTTATTTATTTAAGAAGGAAAAATCTAAGGTGCTTTTCGAAATTAGCAGGTGAAATCATGGATTAAAAATGCATGTGGTATGCACTTCCCACATCCCATTATCCCATGTATTCGAGATTCTGTGGACACAGATATTTAAAAAATCAATGTATAAATGCGGATTCGAACACACACAATGTTGGTGCCTCATTGGAATATATATATATATATATATATATATATATATATATATATATATATATATATATATATATATATATTCTGTATATGCATCCATCAGATCGTGAAACCGTAACACTTTTTTTTTCTTTTTAAAAGGAATACCCCTACGCGGTGGTGTACCCCGTCATTCACACTTTTTCAACTTTTACACTTTTCAATTTTTACAGTATTCTCAGTTGATCACGTTTGGACAAACACAAATACCTTACCCGGGACTCGAACCCGGAACCCCTGACGTTTTAGCGCGTTATGCTAACCACTCCGTCACGTAGGTCGACGTTACACTAACCACTCACCTACACCTTCTATTGGTAAGTATTTATTTACTTATCATGTAAGTTTTCGAATTGTTTCACTACTAGCGACGCGAATTTCTTCTCGCTTATTTTCTTTCAGATGTAGTTGTTTTTCCAGACCGATTCATTTTTTTTTTTTTTTACCTTTTGCCACCCACGGAGATCCTTATGGAATACGTTATTGAAACGTAACTCCCAGAAAAGAGAATATGTTATTTCAAAAAACTTGAAGTGGGAATGGTGTGTTCAGTTACAAATTTGACCTTAATATTTTTCATATTTGAAGTTTTGCTTTCAACGCCACCATCAACCGAGCATTTTCTTTCTGGACAGATAGTATACAAGGTACATTTTGGGAATTACTATCATCTTAGCACAAAAGGAATAATCAAATAGCAATGTAAATTACCGTAGTATGTACGCATGTTTCCTTCTTATTTTTTTTTTAGAAAAAGAAAGAAATAATTCCAGGCTGCATATACGAGTACTTTCAGTTATGTAGTTTCGTGCAAGGTTATATGCTAGTGCAGTAGAAGAGTGTATATATTTGTTTACAAAACACACTAATATTCATCCGGAAAATACATACGTACGTACAAGCTGTTGTCCTTTTTCGGCCAGTTATTTTGAAAAAATGAAATACAAGATCATGTATATTGCATATGAATGGTTTACGTTTTATGCATCTTCAGGCATGCAGTTTCGTGCAAGGTTATTACAATGGTGCATTTTCTTTGTATCTACGAAACGTAACACCATTCGGAAATTGTTCCATGTACGTACATGAATATCAACGTCGTAAGGATACTGCGTAACAGTGCACCTGTCGTTCTTTTTGCCGGTTTTAACGTTAAAATACAAAATCTCACACATAAAATGTTTCCTGTAAGTACCGAAAAAAAACTTTGGCATTTACGTCTTATGCATTCCCATGTATTAGGGTAGGTTAGGTTAGGTACAAAACGAGTAGGAAATTGTTCCTTGTACATGCGTGTCAACATCGTAAGTGTGGTACATTTTAACAGAAAACCTGTTGTTTTTTGTTTTTTTTGACCAGTTATGGAAGTTAACATAGAAAATCACACCTGTATGTACAAATATACGTTTCTTTAAAGATTGGTATTACGTCTTATCTACAATTAGATATGTAGTTGCTTGTAAGGTTATTATTGTAAGAGTGTTTGTTTGTACAAAACACACCACTATTCGGAAATTGTTCCTTGTACACATGTATGAAGAACTGAACGGTAAGGGCACTGCTATCCGTGCATTAGTCTTTGTCAGTTATTATTCGGAAACAACACGTTACTTGTTTATTTTCAATGTTACATTGACACCAATGGCTACGGAAGTGATTACAAATTACTAGCATTACGAAAAAGCAACTTATGCATGGTGTACATTTCGTGTATTGTGTTATTTGGTTGACGAAATTTCTTACAGCAAGCACATATTCATTTATTTGGAATGCCACAATTTTGCAAGCATCAAACACATTACTTTGACCTGGAAGTCTGGGTAGTTTTATATATATATATATATATATATATATATATATATATATATATATATATAAATCTGTACCAGCATGCACTCAAATCCTACTTACGAAATTACAGTGAAACTGCTAATGCTAATATTAATATAAATTTTCGGAAAACACTCGAAAATGACCACCTAATATTAATTTTTTACACATATATTTATAAATGTTCCTTTATTTATTGCCGTTCCTGGGATAATTAACAAATCCGCCTTTTTGCTGTTATTGTAGTAATGCAAAACATGCAGCAAACTTTCGCAATTCACAACAGCTGATTGCAACTTCGCCATATCAACTGAAAACACAGATTATACTAGGTGCTGCACGTATCTGTTGGCTGCACAGTGTACTGCTTTTCAGTGCTTATCCGGCACTTAACACGTTAAACGGAGTCCTGACGGCCATTTACGTTAAGTGCCAGATAACGTTAGGCGGACATTGAACAACCGCAAAATGGTGTTAAGTGGGGGTTGAGGCGTTAAGCGGAGATGGTGCAACCGGCCCTTAATGGTCCAATCATCAAAGATTTCCCTGCAAACAAGTTTACAGCCTTGTAGATTAAAGAATTACACCATTATGCAACTGACCGACCTCACCGAGCTGAGACAACAGCAGGTTGTTATACTTGGATAAAAAGGACGTATTTAGGGGAGTGGGGGTCCAGGGGGTCAGGACCCCCGAAAGACTTACTAATTACAAAAATTAAATAATGAAAATAATGAAATAATAAAATAACTTAAAATAAATTATGAAAATATACTTGTTCTTAGTCGATGTTTATTTATTCCGCAAAATTTATTGGAAGGCAAGGATTATATTGTAATCATACTATTTTGAATGATAGTGGCAAAGTAGATTTATGCAAGATTGATTACTACTTATAACTAGGCTTACCATATTTATTTGGGTCCAACCCAGGACATATTGGCGATCAACTCGTTACTGCTCAATTTCATTTTTTTTTTTACAAAAATAAATTGAAATTACTTAAAAGACTTAATATTTTATTGGAACATTAAACTAAAAATTGTACAAGAAAAATATTAACATTATTTTCTAAAATCAATCAATTAATTTTTAAATGTTTAATTGAATAATACATTTTCTGATGTTTAGGAAACCTCTCTCTTCTAGGTAGCATTCATTATCTGTTAGTTGACTCAATTGCACTTTTCACTAGACATATTTTTTTTCAGAAGTGGCTTGTTTGTTTTAAATTCTGGTCGTGAATATTCAATACCGGTAACTATATTCACATTCAGATTCTGAAAACCCCGGACATTTTGCAATCCCGGACATCACCCCGGACAGCACTAAAAAAACAGGACTCTCCGGGCTAATCCCGGACGTATGGTAAGCCTACTTATAACGTAACATTCATAAAGTATCACCAGGAACTTTACTTTTCGTCAACGGATCTAACAACCTTTTTTTTATATTTAATAAATATTCAATTTTTTATCCATTTGACATTAATTAATTTCTTTGACAGGGAGATTTTTTTTGTACAAATTTTGCCGACCTTAGTACACGTAAGCTAGATAATGAATACTTTCTGTTATATCACTATTCTTATACCGTCCTTTTACCTATTCATGTAATGAAAATATGATTTTAATAATTTGAATATTTTTATTAATTTTATATAATTATTTTTGTTTAAAAAATATTATTATTATTATTATTTTGAAATACTTGGTTTAGACCCCTCTCCCCGAAACATATTTTTAGATACGTACCTGTTCTATAAAAATATTTTTTTCTTACCACACGTGATTACAACCATATTTCTCGGAGGAGCCATTTTTTCCTTAAAATATCAGATTTAGTCAAAATATACTTATAGGACTGTGAACTATTTGAAATTATACTGAATGAGTACCAAACCTTTTACAGACTGTGAGAAATGTATGTTTTTCATCACTACATTGTGCTGAGATTAATGAAAATACTCTCTCGACATTTGCATTACTATTACTTGGAACTACAAACATTCATCAATTAACATAACTTGAAATAATATGAAACATTATGTCCTTAAGATAAGGGGAAATGGTTCGAGAAGTTTCATTTTGGTGGTTTATAGTTCAATAACTTTGTTCTGTATCAGTTTTTGTTTTGGCACCACTTTTTTTTTGCAGTGTCTGAATCAAAACTATATTGACTATTGGGTGTAGGTAGGAGTGCAGTCCACAGGATTTTAATGCAGGATGGTTGCATTATTACTCTTTTTTCAACCGAAATACCTATTTTCTTAATTCAAATTATATGACGCTCAAAATGTCGGACATTTGCCATTTTTTCTTCACGTCGGAATATTTCGGAAATTTTCCATCCCTATAATTTCTCGACGCGGAAGGATTTTCCATCGAAAACGCGAATTTCTTCAGTCCCGAACTTCAAGATAATAAAATGTTCCCTACTCAATCTCGTTCCGCATACCCCTGGTACATCAGTTAACATGATTCTAATAACTACTGAAAACATTCTATTGTTATTTTGTTGGACATGCCAGTTTACTTGCTGTAACTTACAGCCTGCAAATTACAGAAAACAATGTTATTTGTAAAAAAATGTCGCTACAATTTTACCATTCCAATTCTCGTACTTGAACTCTTCCCAGACATCTCAGGTTGCAAACCCGCCCCCCCCCCTTGCGGGCGCCGTTATACCACAGGAAGGAAAGTGAGAGGTAATTTACTCGTTACGTTTTTTACGTAAATTACGCGTAATTTACTTTTTGTAGAAAACCAGTTTTTTTTACGCAGATGTAAAAAACTAATTTTTTTTCGTATATTAGTAATATAAATACTACTTTAATTTTTAAAAATAGAACTGTTCTTTCACATATTTTAAAAATTGAGAAATCTGTTGATGTATCTTGCACTATAGCACTTGTATTTATAACATAACATAACAATTAACGACAATTTATTTGGATTGGATTTCGAAGTTTGAGTAACAGCTTCAAATTCCTTTTTTTTTTCATATGTATTATAGGTACATTTGCATAGGCTAATTAGATGTGAATGTGAATATGGCAGGTTATAAAATTGCAACATAGAGCTCATACAAATTCGGAAGGAAAGTTTTTAAAGTATTTTTTTTTTGTTTTCTGCCAATGCCAACTGACATACATAACAATTATCATAGCAAAAAAAAAAGAACATTTACGCGTTTTTGACGGGTAATTTATGTGTCATGTAGAAAACCTTTTTTTACGTGTAATTGCACAACCCTGGAGGAAAGCAGGCAGGGGTGAATTCGCAATAACTTTTTTTCCTTGCAGATACTTAACGATAGCGCTCCGTTTCATGTTCGAAGTCAGAGGAAGACGTACACATGTTAAAACCGAACTTGAAGACAAACGTAATGCAAACCAAAATCCGATCGACCCTTTAGTGTAAAATAGGGCTTAGTAACTCTCGCTTTGGTTACAGACAGAAACCAAATGGTAGACCATAACAGAAGTCTCCCAAAATAGTCCTTCGACTCCCGGAGTTTACTGATGGTACGGTAAGTACCTGTCAACGGAACGCAGTGGCTTGTGTTCGGAACAGTTATGCTTGGTAAACTAAAATTGAAAATTCTCTTTTTGACTTGACTACTTCAACACCCCATGAAGGGAAAATATCAGATGGAAAAATAGAAAGTGCAGGAAAAATTGAAGAATTCCTGCCCACAAACTTCTCCTCCTACAAGCTAAGTGTAATTTATCCACCAAAACAGATCAAAATAAAAATTTTAAATTTGGTTTCGAAGCTAATAATACCTTCTGTTTATCTAATTTTTAAAATGTATTTTAACAACATGATCTAATATTGACTTTTTTAAATAATTTTTTTGGCATACTTTTTATATTTTCTATATTTTTGTTGTTAATTTATGTTTTCTATGGGTCTATGGATACAAGGTGCAAAATCCCAGCGGAACGAATGTTTTCTCTCATTAACGATCTTGTCCAAAAATATCGCACACCAAAATTTTTGTGAAGGGTGTGAGTTTTCGCTATAACAACGAACATAAGCTATTAGTTATGATTGATTGATTGATTGAGTTGGTGTTTTAAATCCACTTTATGCACTTTATTATGTTCTCTAATAAACTTGCTTTAACATAACTCCATTTTATTTTTGTTCTTATTGATGCTATTAAGATTAAAATTGAGGCTGTCTAAGAAGGTGTTCACCTGAACTGAAGGGGTGTGAAAGCACCCCTTCGCACCCTCCTGGCACCTCCTATTCTCCATAGAGACCACAGCCCAGTCCTGCTGTTATCTGGCTTCTAGACGAGAATCCATTGCTATTTCTTTTCAAGCAACAGCACAATTATCCTCGATGTACAGTGCCACATTTGAATTTTGTATTCAAACTGAGTACTATCCAATAATATCAAATGCAAAAGTACTATATCAGAACACGAAAACATATGAATTTAAAAAAAAAAATAACGAGGAAAAGAAACATAGATGGCAGTGTGTAAAAGAAAAACATTTCATTTTCATGGTTATTTAGTTCTAATTAATGTACCTTATTGTTTTAGAAAAGTATTAAAGTTTTCTTAAAATCTATATAAACAAGAACGTACACTCTTCATGTTTTAATCAAAAAGTATGTAAAAGTTTAGGTCTTCCAGATAAAAAAAACATCCAAACTGCTTAATAAGTCAAAGAGCTATGCTGGTTATCAATGTTAAATATTAAACCATACTTCCACGTGCATCCAACTTTTTTGACACGTTTGAGTGGGATATGCTGTAAGTAAAGAAATAACTATTCTATTATCGTAATGGTTTTATTGCGAAACATTAACTACAGTATTTGCCAACGCATAAGACACATTTTTGAGGGAAAAACTTTATCACTGAATATTACAATTAATTTACATTATTTTAAATATAAAGTGATATATAGGTCTACTTTCAGTTATTTGTTGAACTGACGTAATCTAACTACGAAAGAATGCATTTTAATCATCTTCATCAAAACCCACACATTCATCTCCAGAGCTAAATGAAGAGTCACTTGAAACCCCATCTACTTTTGAAGAGTTGAAGATACCGGTAATCAAAAACTGAGTATCGGCGTATCACCTTTATTCAGACTCTGTTCTACATTTAATAATATTTCTACAACGCATGAAAATCTGGATTTCTGTCTGCCAATTTCCTTGTATCTAAAAACATTAAAACCAATTTTTGAAAAATACTAGATACGTACATATGTCAATTCATTCTACTGTGCATTATTTTCTATTATTCTGAAATTATTTTACCTTCTATTTTCCTTCATCTTCTCTTGTATCTATGGTGACTATGTATGTCATACATATGCTTAATTTTTTTATTATTCTTTTTTCGTTCAATACTATGTGAAGGTTATGTTCTGAACAATGAATTTATGTGTATATGGATGGATATACGTTCCTTTCCTGTAGTACTTCACTTGTTATCTTGTATGTATAAAGGCGTTTGTGTGTGTGTGTGTGTGTGTGTGTATGTGTGTGTGTTTATATGTACTCTACACTCTTATATGCTTATCAGTTGAATATAATATAGCCTATGTAAGCTTTCCTGTAATTGGAGATTCTCTCTGTTGGAGGCAAATGAATAAATAAATAATAAAAAAAAAAAACAGGAAAAAGGGGGTCTTAGACGCCGGCAAATACGGTATTTTGTTTTTCAAATACTGTGCTGCATGAAGCTGTGTAATGTAAATTTGGAACTCAGAAAAACACTGTACTCCCTTAATGGATTTTCAATGGCTAAAATATATACAATTTTCTCAAAATAGTTATTCTTCTGACATTTAGCACCGTCGACTTTTTAATGTTCATTTGTATTTGTTAATTTTACAATCAGGAAAATTTGCTTCTTAAAGGTTCTTGGTGACTATTAGCAGTAAATACACGTAGAGCCTTATTCTTGTCTTCTTTTATGCGTCTTATTTTCTTACAATTGTGTCCAAATGCCATCAACCTTCCTCCCTGACCCAAATTTGACGGCATTACTTCAACGATGTCACAATGTCCACACACTTTTCTGGATGAAAACTCACCCTCATCTGAGTTGCCATTTCAAGAGTTCTGCATGGCACGATACATTTAAGTTTATCGTCAGTGTAGTTTACTTTCCAACACAACATAATTTGATAAACGTTACCTAAATGTGGAAAACGTACGAAACCGAATTATGTATATAGTTATTTATTAAAAAGTTTTTCAAACAAAATTTCATGTTAGTTATTCATTTAATAATTTTTCTGCTAAATAATAGAAGCAATTGAAATCAAATCGGCATCCTTAAAACTCCTTTCGAAACACTGACATTGCATTCAGAATCTTGCTGACAATTCCTGTTGCAATACTATATCATAATTATGCTGAGAGAAGCTTTTCGAAGTTTAACTTTATGAAGACTTTATTTAGATCAACTAGTCGCAGGGAATAGTCAAAGCGCTGTCAAATTCCTCCATTCAGAGGAGAATTTCATCGTCTCTGGATTAAGGGGAGCTCATTGTAAACTTTGCATAAAAGAAGGCAAGAAATTTGAATTTTTGCATACAAGTAAATAATGCTAATAAAGAGAGTCCAAAGTGAAAATGAAAGTCATAAATGACACCATACCGCGTTTGTTAGAACCTGTCCCGTTTCCCGTGCTAGCGATGGCGCGACTGTTTCGGTGCCAATGAGAAACGAGGACAATGTCGTCTGCTGGGCAGCGAGGAGCGAATGGGAGCCAGAAGAGAGGCGCTTACGTAGGCGCTGTTGCCACGTTGCCGTTTAACTCACGTGTTTTGTTTGTGTCTTGTTGAAGAAGCTTGTTTTGTAAGCGTGGTGCTGATTAGTGTGCGTTTTAAAATATCCAGGATTCATTCTGGTGATATTTGCTTGTGTCCTTTTTGTGTTGAGTGTGATCTTAGCTGGAACATTCAGGAAGGGAAATTCTATATATTTGTATTTGTGCATTTCTGCGTATTTTATACACAGCCTGGCTTCGTCTTTCCCGAGCACGGAGTTCACTGCAATGCCGCGTGGTTTCTGCTAGAAAAGCCAGCGATCAGCAAGCTCGGGAAGCGGGACAGGTTGTAACAAACGCGGTGTAGTTTCACATTACAGAGGTGTACCATTTTAGGGTGATGAAATCGTAAATTTTGCATGAAAATATCCATAGATTATTCCCATGTGAAAAAGTTAAAGGGGGGGGGGAGGTTTACATGTACAACTGAAATTGAAATTGGATGTTTAAAATTCATCTGAACAATATTCGTCATAGGCCGATCATGTTATGTGGTCTATGCCCCGTACCCACCTAGCACTGGCCCTGCTTATTGTCATACTAAACCCACTAATTAAATCCCTCCCTCTGATAAAATCCCAACATGTGTAAGAAATATTTCAATTTATTTTATTTTATTTTATTGATTTGCTTAATTTTACTTCGCTCTTTGTGCCACTTTAGCGGTTAAAAAATTTTCGCGATTATTCCAGCAACGCAATCGCACGGATCGCTTTGGTTCTTTTAGTTTCGAAGCCGCCGAAGAAAGGGTTATTTATATTTCCTCCTGCAAGCAAGGTGCTTTCGCCATGTCACTGCTGGTGGCAAAGAATTCGCGCAGGGGAAACGTAGATCAGAGACAGAACTTGTCCCTTCGCATGATAATGAAGTGTACAAAAAGCGCAAAGAAAGAACGTAAGTGTTTATAAAGTTGTTCTACTGGATTAAACCCGCACAAGGCTACCTCGGGACCACTCCAGCCTGCTCTGAAAGACACCGAACGTTATTCAGGCGATCGACATTGCCACGGCCAACGTAGGTCCTTGCGATGTCTCCTGGTAAAAAGATACTTCGGTTGCTGTTTGCAGCCTCGATTGATTCACGCAAAAAGGACAGAGAATTGAAATGAAAACTTGCTACGCAGCATAAGTTCCTGTATGATCTTTAATCCTCTCTCGACGGAAGCTATTAAGGTAAAATGATCGCGAGAGCCAACAAGATAAACTCATACGCGGTTCTAGAACCTTTTCCTGGTAGAGGCCAGTAGCGTAACTAACATGCTCTGCGCCCCCATCCCCCCTCGCAACTTTCACTTGTGCGCCCCTACTCGTATAAAAAAAACCTCTCTTTTATAAAATATTAATTCACGCCTACATTTATATCTGGTATTTTTAAATATGACAATATATACATGTAATTTGAATCAATGCAAAAAGTGGTACGGAAGGTTAAGATCATAGCCAAACTGTAGAAAATTATATATGTATTATAATTATCCCATGGAAATTCACTGTTACTGCAAACGTACATTACCAGTCCTCGATGGAAGCAAATTCTTGGGCTAGTTTGGTCAAGTCCAGTTATTGAGCCCGATAGCTTTCGATGCTTAACAGCGCCAGTCCACTCAATCTCACTGTTGTCATTATACCTAGGTATGCTTCTCAAGTAATTTTTGATCAATTTTAGCTTGGGAAACGATCTCCCAGCTGATGAAGACATCACGGATAGGATGAAATACAACATATAAACAGTGCGTACGTCAGGAATGCTACTAGCCACAGTTGGCACTGCATTCCTAAAGAAACATTTCTGTAGCTATAGTACAAGCTACGTCTTCTTCATATTTCTCCCAGAAATAAGTAGCGGATTCCACTGACTGACTATCGGTGTGTTTCCTTAGAGCCGTGGTGAAGCTTTCTTTGATTTGCTTCGTACTCTGAAATCTACTGTTCACTTGATTGGCTAGAATATCTAAAGCACGGTAGAAAAGCGCATTTTCTTGACTCATCTACCCTTCGACGACGTAATCAATGTCTTGAACTATTCAGTTAATGAAGATTTTTCTCAAATCTGGTAATCCACTTCCTACTTTTCTAGTGATTAACATTTTCTGTTTGCAGTTGTAGGGGCATAAAATATAATATGTTTGGTTGAAAATGTATTTTAACACCGAAAGGAAAACTTTCGTGAACTATCGGTCTTTCTTAATTTAATATTCTTACTGCGCCCCCAAGTTCGTGCCCCCACATCCCCTCGCACCACAGGGGTTGCGGTGATATTTACGCCACTGGTAACTGGTATTTCGCTGCACTTTTTGACTGTCTGCACTCACGCGTCTAGTTGGTTACAGAGTGCATCACCGACTTGTCTACTTCGTTAGTAGTGTATTTGGTGTCTGCACCGTTTGCACTACGTTCTGGATCGGCGTACAGCGTGGTGTATGGTCACGTGGTGTGTGCTAACTAATCAAATTAACGTTTAAAGCAGCAGACAGGCATTTGTTGAATCTTCTGAACTTGATCACCGATATTCGTCAACTTGCTTGAACGTCATTTCCTTGCACCAGCCTGACACCGAGATACAATTGCACTGCACCTAGTGCCAAAATGTGTAGCGAACTAGACGCGGCTAATGTACATACTTTTCTAGATATTAAAAACAGCCTTGCACATACACACACTCGTGTTGGCCGCCGTGGCGGAGTGGTTAGCGCATCGCGTTAGTACGGCAAGGAGTCCCGGGTTCAAATTCCGGCATGGGTATTGTGACTTAGTGTATTTTCACCATATCGTCACTGATTCTCAACTTCGTGATTAGCCAAAAGTGGCAGAAAACCATAAAATAAACCAAATCAATCAGAACACACACATTACTTCACAACAAGACAATTAAGATAGGTCTAATTTGTGGTCAGATTAACTAATCGGGACTGGAACTTCAGAGAGGAATCTCAACCACTGTGCAACTACCAGGAAACGAACCCAGGACCATTTAATTGTAAGGTAATATCATTAGTAGACTTTCGTGAAATAGAAATAGTTCTACTACGTTTATTTGTACGTATTAGAGCAATTCCAGACGAAACAGAGGGAACGTTTGCAATGTAAACTTTTATTGTCGAGCTCGCTCTTAGAAAATATATTATTTTAACAGCTGCACCTGGCGCGTGTCAAATGTTTCAGGGGAAACAAGGACTACAATTCGAATCTACTGTAACCCACTCCAAGAATTGAGGGTACAATTACCCATGCATACCCCGTTACTGCGCCACTGACTGGTACTTATATATAGTCTACTTCGCAACGTAAACGTGTTTTATACACGTTGTATCTTTGATACTAAGCCCACTTTAAAGTGACATAAGTCTGGTTTCATTGTTGGAGTTGGATAATAATGTAGTAAAATTCCACTCAATGAAGTATAAGGTGCTGATACAATACAACACTTACTCGTACTAACCAACGGAAAACAAAGAATGAGAAATATGAAATCATTGTACTTTAAACTGAAACAGGCTATTGCAAATCGTTCGACAACTATCTGATATAAATCAGAACAATTCAATAGGCTCACATCATGTACATTATGGAAAACAAAATTTGAAAACTGTTATGAATAAAAAAAACTCGTACTACATACTTGTAGAAATAGAGTCAATTTACTTGTACATAAGTATACCCAATTTTATGCCTAGATCTACTTTCCGTTTTCAAAACAAAAAGCGAGTAACATGTTTAATTCGTGAAAATTGTTACATTTTATTGTCAAACGTTTAAAAATATGTAAAACATACACCATACAAAAAATGTGAACCTACAGTTGAGGCCCTCTAAGGCCTGTTTGAATTACACGAAGATTAATGTACCGTACCATTAGTAGGGCCTGCGTTATTAGCGTAACAGATTTTCATTCAGTTTCCATGTTCGCGAGTTTTATCTCGTAGACCGGCGTCAAACCATACTTCTAAGTGAATCTGGGCGATTTATATCGTAGGCCGGCGTCAAACCATACTTCCACGTGCATCTGGGCGTTTTATCTCATTGCTCGGAGTCAAACCATACTTCCACGTGCATCTGGGTGTCTTATCTCATTGCTCGGAGTCAAACCATACTTCCACGTGCATCTGGGTGTCTTATCTCAATGCTCGGAGTCAAACCATACTTCCACGTGCATCTGGGTGTCTTATCTCATTGCTCGGAGTCAAGCCATACTTCCACGTGCATCTGGGCGTTTTATCTCATTGCTCGGAGTCAAACCATACTTCCACGTGCATCTGGGTGTCTTATCTCATTGCTCGGAGTCAAACCATACTTCCACGTGCATCTGGGTGTCTTATCTCAATGCTCGGAGTCAAACCATACTTCCACGTGCATCTGGGTGTCTTATCTCATTGCTCGGAGTCAAACCATACTTCCACGTGCATCTGGGCGTTTTATCTCATTGCTCGGAGTCAAACCATACTTCCACGTGCATCTGGGTGTCTTATCTCATTGCTCGGAGTCAAACCATACTTCCACGTGCATCTGGGTGTCTTATCTCATTGCTCGGAGTCAAACCATACTTCCACGTGCATCTGGGTATCTTATCTCATTGCTCGGAGTCAAACCATACTTCCACGTGCATCTGGGTGTCTTATCTCATTGCTCGGAGTCAAACCATACTTCCACGTGCATCTGGGTGTCTTATCTCATTGCTCGGAGTCAAACCATACTTCCACGTGCATCTGGGTGTCTTATCTCATTGCTCGGAGTCAAACCATACTTCCACGTGCATCTGGGTGTCTTATCTCAATGCTCGGAGTCAAACCATACTTCCACGTGCATCTGGGTGTCTTATCTCATTGCTCGGAGTCAAACCATACTTCCACGTGCATCTGGGCGTTTTATCTCATTGCTCGGAGTCAAACCATACTTCCACGTGCATCTGGGTGTCTTATCTCATTGCTCGGAGTCAAACCATACTTCCACGTGCATCTGGGTGTCTTATCTCATTGCTCGGAGTCAAACCATACTTCCACGTGCATCTGGGTGTCTTATCTCAATGCTCGGAGTCAAACCATACTTCCACGTGCATCTGGGTGTCTTATCTCATTGCTCGGAGTCAAACCATACTTCCACGTGCATCTGGGCGTTTTATCTCATTGCTCGGAGTCAAACCATACTTCCACGTGCATCTGGGTGTCTTATCTCATTGCTCGGAGTCAAACCATACTTCCACGTGCATCTGGGTGTCTTATCTCATTGCTCGGAGTCAAACCATACTTCCACGTGCATCTGGGTTTCTTATCTCATTGCTCGGAGTCAAACCATACTTCCACGTGCATCTGGGTGTCTTATCTCATTGCTCGGAGTCAAACCATACTTCCACGTGCATCTGGGTGTCTTATCTCATTGCTCGGAGTAAAACCATACTTCCACGTGAATCTGGGCGTCACATCTTGTCGCCCGGAGTCAAACCATACTTCCCCGTACATCTCGGCGCATTATCTCGTCCCCTTGAGACAATCATACTTCCACGTGGATCTGGGCGCCTTATCGTGTCGCCCTGCGTCAAAACATAGTTCCACGTGCATCTGAGCGCCTTGTCTCGTCGCCCGCAGTCAAACTATATTTCCACTTGCATCTGGGCGCCTTATCTCGTAGGCCGGCGTAAAACCATAGTTCCACGTGCATCTGGGCGCCTATATCTCGTCACATGGATTAAAATCATACTTCCACGTGCATCTGGGCGTTTTATCTCGTCGCCCGGAGTCAAAAGCTTTCTTCCAAGTGCATCTCGTCTCTTTCTTTCTTCGTCCTGCATCGAATTACATTCTCGTTTTCATTTTAATAATTGTTTTACTTCGTGAGCTGTGAACAGCGCAGGTTACTCCGTGTTTCCTCTTTTATTAGCCTGTACCTCCTATTTTCCTTTCGGTTTCGCTTCTTCCGAATCAAAATGTTTAGAATGAAAGAAGGTATGAATAGATTATGCGTTGCAGCATTTTATCGTCGTCATCATTTCACTGTATCCTTTAGAAATTTGCTCAATGTGTTAGTTAACATTAGCAGAACTTTTGCTAATTTAGTTGGTCCCTTTTTGAAGGTGTTGAGAAATGTGATATGCTATTTGGTATAAGAGCAATGTAGAAGTTTGACTTAACATGACTTGCGATTTGGTAGTTTTAAATATGTTCCATATGAAATTTCAAGAATGTTCTTTTTCTCTCTCCCACACCAATTGGTGGCGTCTAAAGGGTCAAAGTGTGCTTTTGAGTGTAACATTGTTTCTATAATATATATATATATATATATAAATCCGTGGTCAGGTGGCATTCACCCCCTTGGGAATAAATAAGGTACCATATGTCTAATGACAAATTCCCGTGTTTGAACCCGCCGGCCCCCGTGGAGGAGTGGTTAGCACATCGAGCTGCAACGCCGAATCTCGGCCAGAGCATGGATATTTGTGAGTGTCCATTCATCAATTTCATCATATCATCACTCATCCTCATCTTCGCAATTAGCCAAAAGTGGCGCAAAAGCGAAGTAACGTAAATCAAATGAATAAATAAATAAACCGTATTTCACCTAAAGAGTTACGTAGATATTTACTTTATATACGTATTATTGGTCGTCTTCCAGTCATTATCATGGATAATCATAAGTTTGAATAACTCAAGAAGAAGCAAACAGATATTGTTCCTAGATCTGTTAAAACAGCTTTTCCCAATTCAGTACTGCTAGCGAATTTGCTCCCCGGGTCGAAAACGACGCAAGTATCATTTGTGACGTAAAAATCAACAAATGATACAATATTAATAAGTCATTGTTTAACATTTTAACTATTATGTATAAAGAAAATAAGCTACTTATAATTTGAACATGTCTTCATGACTCACGAGTGCTCTCCTTCCGCCTCCCAACTTACGTTAATGAAATATCGAATAATAAGAGAGATCATTTCAAAGAGTATGATGATTTTCACTTTTTCTAAGTGGTGTATTCTCATATCACTTTTCCTGCTTATAATGCCAACTTCACTAAAAAAAATAATAATAATTTTGTTTTAGTGTCGTATCTGTGTGTGCGACGTTCGTTCAAGATTCCAGCGCCGAACCGGGCATTGGTGATTTCTCATTCATTTATGTCCTGTAATCGTCGCGACTGACCAAAGTTTTAACCAGTTTTAAGAAATGGAAAAGAGCGTTAAATGTGGATGGTTTTAAAACATCACGAACATTCTGAAGACAACAAATCATCGTCCGTAGTACGGGCAAATTATTCTAATAGTGGATCGTTATTGACATTGCTAATTAGTGATTCAAAGGTCAGTTGTTGTGAATGCACCGCGGTTTCTTACTATTCAGCGACTTGCTTTTCGAGATGATGATGAGTCTGAGGCAAACCTTAGCAGAGGGAATTAAATTGGAAATCTTGGAGTTAATTTGAAAATGAGGCGATATTATTCGGAAATGTATTGAACTTTAACCTTAAAATGCAAATTACACTCAAAATTAGATTCAAAGCCAATTAATCTGCGTAATGTCCACCCTTATTCTCGCCGAAATAAACCAAGAAGTGGAAGAAGCGAAAGTACAGGACAGATATTTGTATCGGGGGCAGGTAAAAGAACGTTTTTTAAGAATTTGCCGTCCTTCAATCATTAGATGCAGGTTCGCTCTTTGCACATGTCAAAATCAAAGAACTTATTTCCAAGAACTCCATAGATGCCTGTAATTGTGTAGCACAAACATACTTTAGAAAGGAGAGTGAAAGGTGCACCAGGGTCAGAATATTCCTTGAATTATGAAACAGCTGTAACCTTTTTACATTTTTATTCCTGTGATATCATTTCCCTGAAAGGTGAAGTGCAGATTTTGCCCAAAACTCTATAGCGTTACGAAGGTGGAACGAAAGAAGTCCACTTAATGGATTTCTTCGATATCCTAGGAAAGTATAAATTGGCATTTCACAAGAATCATACTCTTGTTGTATTCTCTGTAACAATCGCAGTTTCCAATGCAGCGTGTGAAAAAAACCTTTTCGTGTTTGAAACCTTTGAAAAGCCTTGCTTGAAACAGGATGCTGGATGCCAGCTGCCTCATTTGGCTGTCCTTGCTATTGAGAAGAAGGATTGTCAAGTCTTGGACGTACCGAAGGTGGTCAATGTGTTCTCAAAAGCACATGAAGCAGAATTCTTATATAGGAGAATTGCACTTCACTAAGTGACTTTTGTTGTTTCTAATACTTAACAAAATTAATTTGTTCCAACGTCATATTTATTTTCAAGAAAATCAAACTCTTCGTACATTTTTTTCGCCATTTATATTATCATCTTTTAACTTGAATATTTATATCAATAGTTTAATCTCAAGAAAGACGATGAGTTATAAAATTATAAATGGGGAACCATTTTATACAATTTTCTGCCTGCCTTCCAATGCCGAAATAGGCTACTAGAAACAACGCAATTTACGGCAGTTCCCACGAATAAGAAAATAATTAATTCCTTTATTAGAACGAATCATAATGAGATAAACTCGTAATCAAGAACTAAATTTACGCAGTAAACGCGCACTCTGAATAAAGGACAAACACAAAATACCACACATGACTGTAATAATAATAATAATAATTGTTATTATTATTATTATATTTATTATTACACAAATGTATAGTGTTTTCGGCCATTTTAAAATGACAGCCCCCTAAAATATTTTCTCGCCCCCCTTCCGCCCCCCCCAGTCACTTTTCCCTAGCGCCGTCACTGACTCACGATTTCAATCAACACTGCACAGCATACGCCAAGACGTTTTGCTGTGTAGAGAGAAACTGTTACACTGACGTCATAAAAGAGGCGGAACTTGAATGTGACACCAGACATAAAAGGGTAGTAAACCCTTTAATCTCTGTGTATATTGCAATTCAAAGTAACTATTGTGCAATGAAACAACAATAAAAAAAATTAAATTCATTCACGGTCGTTTTCGACCCGGGGAGCGTAGTGTACATTTAAAATTACATGTCTGAACGTGTACTTTGCAAGTGCTTGAAAGCTGCGTCAGTCTGTGATTTTACGCTCACGGTGTTCAGTGTCGTTTGTTGCCTAAGTCCTTTTTTTTTAAATAGAAAATGCCTTCATGTGATCCTTTCCATTACTTTCCTCCTGTTTTAAAAACAAACGTGATATATTGGTCAGCATGACGCGCTACGAATCCAGGTTCGAACCCTAGTCATGGTACGGATTAATCGATTGATTTGCTTTATTTTACTTCGCTTTTTGTGCCACTTTTGGTTAACTTGCGAAGATGGGGATGAGTGATGGATGATATGATGACATTGATGAATGGACACTCACAAACATCCATGCCCAGGCCGGCATTCGAACCCTCGGCTCCTGGCATCATAGCGCAATGTGCTAACCACTCCGCCACGGAGGTCGACTATTTATGAGTCGAAGAGTAAGTCAATTCGTAGAGAAGCCTCTGTCTTGCTCCGAAACCTGCAGAATCGAGACGAGGTTAGGTCTACTGTCAAAGATTCCAGTCTCTGAATGCAAATCGTACCAGATTTTTTCGCTATGAGACATGCTGATTGCCAGTAGCAGGTAGGTTGGATGTACTGTTTAATGTTCGCATATTTCCGATTCAACTTTAATTTAATAAGTATTTGTGCTGTTTTAACTATATTTATGAGTTGCTGTTTTAAGTCCACTTTATGCACAGTAAGGCTAATCGGGACTGAGCCTACAGTTTAAAGTGGGATCCGGACCACTTGTGCCTTCACCGGGTATCGAACCCGGGACCCCTTGATTACAAGGAGACGATGCTACCACTGCGCCGTGGGGGAGGCCCAAGTATTTGTGATAACTTTTGTAACTATTACACTGGTTACATTTTGAGAAAAACGTTCGAATGTTTTCAAATCAATAGTTGTTTCTGGAAGTATTTTGAATGCTGATCATGGAAATAACATCCATTTCCCCATCACTTGAGATTTTTTCACAATTTCAGTCAAAATTCTCATATTCGCCAGTACATCACATTTATTACACAACGCAATATATATATATATATATATATATATATATATATATATATATATATATATATATATATATATATATATATATATACAAGGAATAGTGGCGGCGATTGGGTTCCGAAACCGGAGGGGGCAAAGTTTAGAATATGCAGCAATTGGAGTTGAACAATCACCGCCAAATGCTTTTAAAAATGATCTTTCTGCCAAGATACAGCAGTGAGTTTCTGTGGGGGGGGGGGGCAACAGCCCCACCCCCGCCCGCCCCTAATCGCCGCCACTTGAAGGAAAATGTAGGATGTTTTCAAATGTTGATCACGCAAATGGCATCCTTTCACCTACCCCCTGGCCAAATCAAGAATTTTCACAATTGGACATTTTGTGAATGATATTTTCATGAGGGATTTCGAAAATAAAACTACGTAATCAAAGTCTACACAATTTTCATGCCAATGTGTCATGTGAAAGTGGAAGGTTAATTAAATGCTTTGTTTTTATGTGAATTTATAGTTCAAAAATGGAGGATTTGTATTGGAGAAAATCAATCTCAATCTTTTACCATCATCTAAACAGAGCCATCTATTGGGGAAATAAAAGATATGCATATTTTATTGTGAAATTAAGGCAGTTAATACATTGCTATTTTCTTAAAAATGTAAACGTGATAGGTAAAGATGGTTTTCATTTTTGGAATAAGCATGCCGAAAATATTCAGAGATAACAGTCATCTGCGAGACATCGAAAACCATGTAAACCAGTGTTATTTTCAGAACTAGAGCCCGACAAGTTTCAACTCCTCACCTTCAAGACAGAGGAGAAGAATACATGCTTTATTGAGTATAGCTACGTCTCTGCACTGGTATAATATACGCAAACTCGTTAATGTGCTTATAAAACGAACAATAGATATCTAGAAATTAAGTTTTGTTTAGATTTTACTTTCAATTAATATAAATCAATTAGATTTCATACTCATATTTGTCTTGCATTGTTGTTTTACTTTTGTTGTGCGTATGTTTTATTGATGTAATGATGTAATGATCTTCACCGTCAAACATACATATATAAAGTAGGGGTGTGCGGGGATCCCGAAAAGTCGGCACCGGGATCGGGAAAAAATTACCCGTCCCGATGCCGACTTCGGGAAATGACTTCCCGACTTTTCGAGATCCGAGCAGTCGGGAAATACCGAATGGTAATTTTAAAAAAGTTGTTAATTCTCGACGTTCTCTGCATTTCAAGTGTCTGGAACGTATCGGGAATTGTTTGTTTTTTATTCCAGAAATGCAAAAACAATCACTTAAGTTGAAAATGACGTGTAGAATTCGAGATTTTCAGAGCTTCGAGAAATTTCGAACATTTCCCGTCCCGAAAATTTCCCGACTTCGTCGGGAAATGGCGAATTTTTCCCGTCCCGAATGTCGAGATTAAAACTATTTCCCGTCCCGACCAAAATAATTATGTCCCGCACACCCCTAAATAAAGTATTCAGCTCTCACAACCACACTACTTCGTGGTGTTTTGCCATATTATCCTCAGCAAAGTGCATTTGATGTCAAAACTAATCGCCTATATGTTGCTGTCAAAGCAATAACTCTCTCCCCGGTAATTTTTTGGTGGGGGGTTGGGTTCATGTCAAGAGTGTTGGTGGGCGAATTCCCCCTGTTCCCCTTAAGATCTATTGCTGCCCTCTTAGCATCATATTCTGTCGTTTATAAGAAGATAAAAAAGAACGTCTTTACAAGTTGACCTCTCCACACCTACATACTGCACAGCACGACTTCTTACCAGGAAGCTTCTGTTAATCAATCTGAGCATTTGACTATCTGAAACTGAAAATTACCAATTGGATGTAATTTATATTTACATTTCTAAACTTTTCGACTGCTTACAACAATTATCCATCAAATTCAATATTCATAGAAAATTTATCTCGCTACTCGATCACTATCTACACAACACACAACAAAAGTTGGACTTTCGGAAATCTCTCTTCGTATAGTCTCTTCTGGTGTTTTACACCGTTGAACGAACTACAAGCAAGTTCAATGTTGATTTTCGATTCTTAAGATCTTGTATATTCCATACCATCTGTGGAAGGTCAGCCTCTATGTAATGGTGAACTGAATGTCCTAAATCATACCATGCATCCAGTGAGTGAATTAGCGGGGGGAGGGGGGGTGTCAGGGATCCCCCTCAACAAAAATTCATCCCAAGATAAAGGAAACTATTTTTATCGGGGCGGTGGAATAACCGCGAAAGGAATTAAGCGCGAAACGGACTCAGCGCGAAAGAACACAACCGCGAAACGTGACACAGGATTAAACGCAAAGGGAATAAGAGCGAAACGAAACAAGCGCGAACGGAATAAACGCGATGAAATAAGCGCGAAAAGTTTAACAGCGAAATGATTGATTCACCCCTTAATTACAAGGCAACGACGCTTCCACTGCGCCATCGAGGAGAACTTTAACCGCGAAATGGAATAAGAGAGAACGAAATAAACGCGAAGGAATAAGCGCGAAAATTTTCACTTTCGAACTTAATCTCTTTCACGTTTGTTCTGGCGACCCTTTTTATCCCTTCCAGGGATGTTTTTATCGGTAGAGACGGTAGCCGGACAATTGCAGTGAAACGGCGGGTGGACAATTGCGATGACATTTTAAATCTTCTGTGAAATTGAAGGGTGACTTAACACCCCGTACAATACCTCTTACAAGAGAATTATGTGAAATACTGATATTTTCGAATAGAACACTGAATCCTCTCACACTTTCCCCAGGTTTGAGACTGGCAAGGTAGCTTGTAAACGTACTTGCATTACAACCACTTGTAGGTTAGGTTAGGTTAGGTGCGCCTGTGGGTTAGTCATCCTAATCGTCGCAATTGTCCTACCATTATTTTGTAAAATAATCTTCACCGTCAAAATCATCGCAATTGTCCTAGATTCGTTTTTATTCCCCTCAAATAATATGGAATTGAAAGCATTTCTTAACTACATAAGAAACACAATTGAAAAATTATTCGTGTCCATTAATGAATGGTCCAGTCATCAAAGATTTCCCAGCCGAAAAGTATGTAGCCTTGTAGATTAATTAAAGGACACCATTCTGCAACTGACCAACCTCACCTAGCCCAGACAACAGCAGGTTGTTTTCTAGTTTTCATGGCATAGAGCTGATATTGTACATGTTCACAAGAAACTTGTAAGCAGGTTAGATGGACGATAGGTTTGAACTTGGCAATAGACATTTGGTCGGGTTTTCGGTGATATTAGTTCGATAGCTCCTTCTGTGTTTGAGTTATTTATATAATGTAGTATACAATGTGTTTCTAAATTACGTGTAAATGCTATCGTAATATTTAATGACGGAACTAACGTTCTAAGGTATTAGAACCGCAAGGCAATAGTTTAGTTACTGACTAGTAGCATACAAATTTGCATACTAAAAAAACTACCCCTCGAAACAGTGGCGGCGATTGCCCCTCCACTTTTCACCACTGTTGCCCCTGCACAATGCTAAACCTTATCTACAAAGCGAAATATACTGTCTTTGCCCCCCAGTTTTGGCCCCTTCTCCCTGGTTTTGGAACCCAATCGTCGCCACTGCCTCAAAAGTGAAAGCACAAATACGCCACTGAGTAGACATCCTCCCCCATCCAAAGCAAAAACTTAATTCGCACAGTACATACATCTTAGCCACTTAGATGGAATGAGCGGGTTTCTGGAACGAACGTGAAAGCAATAAAGCGCGAAAGTGGAATTTTTATTTTAGTCGCTCCTGCACTTTTCCTTAGTTGCTTATTCCGTTTGCTTCCCCTTTACTTTATGCACAGTAAGGCTAATCGGGACTGGACCTTCAGTTTAAAGTGGGATTCGAACCACTATGTGCCTCCACTAGGTATCGAACCCTGGACCCCTTGATTACAAGCGGCTGCATTACCACTACGTCATCGGGGATGCTTCTTAATTTCGAGTCTAATACTTTCTCGCTTGTTCCGCCATTGATTTTGCTTTAGCTCCGTTCGAGTTTATTCTGACACTGAAATTTGTTTTCACAGTTAAATCCATTTCGGCATTATTCCTTTCGCACCCTGTATTATACATTTGGGGGGGGGGGGGGTTCAATCTTTAGTTGATGTGTAATTTGATCATAATCATCTTGAAATGTTCTGTTTTAAAATTTCCTAATTCTGATTTCACATTATTAACTATTTTACGTTTTATTTCTTGTTTCAGTTTTGATCCGTTCCAGATATTTGAGGTAAGTTTTATTGCTTATTTATCACCTGAAATTATAGTAGTAATAGACCAGGGATTCCCAGTGTTTCAAGTCTTTCCCGCAGCACCCAAGTCAGTATGTAGGCCTATATAACACTTTCAATGCTCAGTTAGTGTGGTTTCTTTGCTTGCCTAAGTTACAAAATAAACACATATTTCAAATTCAGAAATATTTATGTGTAAAAAGTACTAAATAAGCACATATTTGGGACAATCATATCATTTCAGTGAAAATGTTGGAACATTTTGTGGTGCACACTTTGGGAACCACTGTACTAGGCAATACATTTGCTTTGAATGTTAAAAATGGTGATATTCACTACATCACATAATTGATTGATTGATTTGGTTCATTTTACTTCGCTTTTCTGCCACTTTTATCTAATCACAAAGATGAGTTGATGATGTGACTCTGACAGAGAACACCCATAACCAGGTTGGGATTCGAACCCGGGATGCCTGACATCATAAATGTTGTTTTAGTCCAAATATTATTTTTTAAATGTCATTTGGATGTAACTAAATGTGACTGCACCATCTCAAATATCCTCATTTCCTTCTGTTCCCCCCAATAAATAAATAAATAAATAAATAACCTGTGGCGCAAACAGTCCTAGAGAACCGGGGCCCACATACAGACACTGGCCTCACTCCCACATGCCTCTGCAGAGGTGGGAAATCAACCAACCAGTTACGGGGTGATGTGTGGTCAGCACGACTAAGCCCCAGTCATTGCTGTAGGTTTCCATGACCAGGTTAAGGTACTCATTCATAGCACCCCAATTTTCTCATGATGGTGGGTGGCCACCCATCCCATGCACAGGTCGAAATCTCAGAAGATGATTTGTTATGCTTCCCCCAGGAAACTCAGACCAGCATGCAATCCATATCCCAAGCCTAAGCCCAAAACCTGATGAATTAGACTGCATGGTCACAGTGTGGAACATTATTATTATTATTATTATTATTATTATTATTATTATTATTATTATTATTATTATCATTATTATTATTATTATTATTTTAGTCCCATCACTGACACACAACTTCATAAGCATATGAAGTGACAATATGTAGGTTTTTGTTATTTTATGTGGTAAACGTCAGAATGGTGTGAGTAAGATAAAAGGTAAAGTTCCCGTGCATGTAGCACCATGCCATGAAGTCACATTTAGTGCATGTGGGGCTAAGGCCCCTCACATTCTCGATCTCAATCATTTTGGAGTTGATGTGATCAGCACCACTCTGGCCAACTTTTGGTACTATTATCGTATGAGGGAAACACCTACGAATCATATATTTCGGACTTCTTTACATTGCTAACGTGTTATTTTCGAATGTAGAGCATTTCCTAAAGTGAAATAATGCATATCAATGTCTATTTCTTACATTTACGAGTACTTACTGTTACTTGTTGTTTCGAATCTGTAACACATTATGGCCGTGATAGCGTACTGGTTTAGGGGGCGTTCTGAGTGTTTTTTGTCGTTTTATGCAGTGTTGCAACCTCGTTCACCGGAAAATATCTACTTTCATGCCCGGATTGAAATTATGCTAATACGTCGCAAACCATTGACGTTAGCCCCACAAACCATTGACGTTAGCCCCACAAACCATTCACGTTAGCCCCAAAAACCATTCACATTAGCCCCAAAAACCATTAACGTTAGCCCCAAAAACCATTTTCTGTAAGGTTAGGTTAGGTTAGGCAAGCATAGTTAAAAAAAATAATAATAAATTAAAAATACTCGACACGTCATGTTCTAGTGAAAACACAGCGAGGCTGAAACACTGGCTACGGGGTTGCATCATCTTAACACACGGAACATTGCACTCTCGTGCAGAAAGCAAATGGCGGGAGTAGAAACAGCATGTCGGACAGAGATTTTCGCAGAAAACAACATGCATTCATATTAAAATGGATCAAATCTACATTCAGGAACTTCCACAACGCTAAAGAAAATGATTTCCGTAAGTACTTTCTCCTGTAAATTTGAAGGAATATCCCTCATACGATAATGTTACCCAACTTTTATTCCCCCCCCCCCTTTAGGGTTGCCACCAGGTACCCATTGATTTGAGATTGGGTGAGCCCCAGAGCAGCTTTGTGCAGGGATAAGAAGGACGAAAAAATTCTGACCTAAGGTCACCCACCCTAGGAATCGAACCCAGGTCTCCCGCATGACAGTTAGCTTTGAAAGTTAATGCCATAAATATGGATACAATAAAATGTGTACTTTTATCTTTTATTTATCATCACCATTCTTAATTATTTACACATTGTTTACAAATGTTTTGGGAAACGTATAGCTGATTCAGATAGTTTTTTGGATGCTGATTTAAGAGAAAATAGCTATCATTAAGGGAATTCCAGAAACTCTGACAGGCAGTTTGTTAAGCAATGAGGTCGGGTGATGACTTGGTCCTTTCTGTTTTTCTTCTCTCCACACTTTAAACTCTCTGCTAAGCTCCAGTATGATCTTTGAGTGGAAAGTGTGTCATGGTCATTTTTTTAGGTATCTTATCTTGTGAAGCTATCTTTTGTGTAGTGTACTCAGTGATATGAAACATTTGTGAATTTACTTTTTCAAAAAAAAAAAAAAGAAAGAAAGAAAGAAGAAAGAAAAATACTGGAAATGCATTATGTTAAACCAATTTTACTGCCCAGAATTCGTTTGTCCCCTTGCCTGGGGCTACTGGGCCTAAGCCTAAATCTGACCCTATTTCCATGCTTTTTGGACAACAGGCAAGATATGATACATCAAGTGCAATCTTCATATGATGCATCAAGTGCCACATTTCAGGATGGTATTTGAATGAGAGATGGGAGGAATTTCCCCTATCTGGTTGCTAATTTATGACTCTTGGGGGAAGGAACTACATACAGTGGAATCTCGATTTTACGTTTTTAAGGGGATCAAGCTGGAAAAAACTGCAAATGCAGCCTATGTAAACTAGAGAAAATTTTATAATATTTTACTAAATTCGGCCATCATGATTGAATGTATAATGCGAGAATGGAAAATTGAGGTTTCACCGGAATATAATTTATATAATCCTGATGATTCAAAAGTAGTTACATGAATTTTTTCCTCCCACTGGAAATTTTTCAAATACAAAATTTGCCTTGTCGTAGTAGGTTAAGCTTAGAGTGATGAAACAATTTATCAAGGTTGTGACAATTATTCAATAACTGTGCAGTAAATATCTGGAACTGCCAGAATTTGTTGAGTTGCTTGGAAACTTTTGAAAGATGGGACTCTTTCGAAAAAGTTGTAGAAAGGATCCAAATTCAAATGTATTTTGAAAAATATATTGATGAAATTAAAAGATTTGAATTCTTCGACGAGTTTTAGATTGTATTTTCCAAAATCGGATTACGTCCCCAAACATCTTAATGCTGTATATACTTTTGGCATGCATGCCACTGTATTTTAATGTCATAGAAATTTATTTTGTATAACATTTAAAGCATGGACCAATTATTTGGAAATGTATTGTAAGTTAGCTAAGAAAAATTTTGAAAGCAGTGTCAAAAATTCCTCTTCCCCAATTCCCCAGCGCAAGGTCCAAAACTTGAGTCTCACTACAAATTTATGCCTTAGCTGATTCTTTAGTTTCCTGGACTAAATATCTACTCTAAAATTTGTAAAAGTTTTTTTTTTTTTTAATCACCCTCTAGGTGTTTGACAAAGTTTGATTTAAGTATATTTTATTCTCAGATAGGCTAATCAGAATTAGATTTCTGCAGCTTACATGTAGGATTTGAACCACTGAAAATGTGTCTCCTTACAAGGCAATAGTGTTAGTCACTATACTAACGAGGAGGGTTGTTTTCTTTCACTGAACTGTATTTTGCAGACTAACGAGGAGCTGGCATATGGATGCACAGTCATTATAATCCTTTGTGGGACTCTTGTTGTGTGTTGTCAATGTGCGTTTGTAATTGTACTTTCATCAGATTCATCTTGTTACCATTTATTCTCATATTCACAGAAGAGCAAAGTTAATATAAATAAAACCAATCAATCAATCAATATATCGGAGGAAGTACTCCACCAACAAATCAGAAAAGTTTCTGTCGAAATGACTGAAAAGATAGAAATATAAATTATTTAAAGAACATATAAGTTCTGTTGTGTCTAATATTGTAAATAATGAATTTTCTTAAGAAAATTGAAATCAAATTATGTGTTTTAGGTCTTGTTTAACTTAATTTATAGTACTATTTATATTGTTTTCCAAGTGATTCATGTTCTCATTATAGCTTGTAATATACATTATGTATATTGTGATTTACTATGTAATTTAGATGTTTATTAATATAATACTGGTCTGTTCAATTTGTACTAAATGTGATCAGATAAGTAGAAATACATTAGATCAAATCAATATTTTTAAGATGTCATTGCTTACTTTTCAGGTGAAACAGAAGAAACCTTACATACTCACTGTACATGTTCTAAAGGGTCAAGATATAACAAAAGGATGGATCAACGATTTAAGTAAGTGTTCATATGTATGAATATATTTTCCTAATTGATTGATTGATTCACTTGGTTTATATTACTTCACTTTTCTGTCACTTTTGGCTAATTGCGAAGATGAGGGGGCAGTGATGATATGATGAAATTGATGAAGGGACACTCACAAACAACACTGGTGCCCAGACTGGGATTTGAACCTGGATCCCCTGGTGTTGTAATGTGCGGTGCGAATCAAGCACATATCTAGAAATATATCTCGGAGGTGGTCCAAACCAATGTCTCCAAAATAATAATAATAATAAATTAATACATTGTTATTATTGCATCAATAGGTAAAAAGACAGTTTAAGAATATGGATATAACAGCACGTATTCATTATCTAGCTTACATGTATACAAGATCATCAATATTTGTATAAAGACAAAGCAAGGATTTTAATGTCAAATAAATAAAGAATTGAATATTAATTGAATAACAAAAAAAAAAAAAGATGTTATATCTAGGTAACGGAAAGCAAAGTTCCTGATTAATATTTTATGAATATTATCATAAGTAGTAGTATGCATAAATGTTCTTTGAATGCCATATGATCCCAATATAATCCTTGCTTTCCAGTAAGTTCAAAGGAAGTAAAGAAGCATCGATTCTACAGCAAATGCTAAACAAGTACATTTTCATTATTTAATTTATATAAATATGTCCTTGGTGCGAATGTATTTTCTTAGCATTGCATCCCCCTGAAATTTCTGGAAAGAATTAATGTAATTCGAATGGTGAAATTGTAGATATATTTTATGTACTTACAGGTTGTAAGTTACAGCAAGTATTATTATTATTATTATTATTATTATTATTATTATTATTTGAAGTAGGGTTACATTTAAGCTTACAGTCTCTTTTACACTGATGATCTAACTGTAAAAACAGCTTCTTGTCCTACTTGAATTAAAGTTAAGTATACAGTTATGCAAATTGTATATAGATATACAGAATATAGAAATCACAAATGTATGTAATTAAAAAAAAAACATTAGTAGTAGTAGTAGTAGTAATAGTAATGATGATAATAATAATAATAGCAACAACACCAAAAATAAAAACAATAATAATAGCAATATATATATATTAATATTATTATTATTAATAATAATAATGTTTCTGTGACTGCCCCCCTGGGAAAATATCCTGTGGGTGCCCTTGATTTCAAGTCAAATCACATTGTTTATGGAATGCTCTTTACATAATGTGTCAAATCTACTTATAAGTGATTTACTAAATACAATTAATCTCTCCTGTCTGTAATTCACTTCTGCTTTGTGTGATGTCAAAATAAACAGAGCTATTTAAATATTTTAGAGAAGAAGTAAAAAAAAAAAGTCAGAATACTCGCATATTTGAGGGTGATTAGTCACGCGACGCCATGAAACAGCTAGAAATATGCAAGAGATTCGCTAAGTTTAACGCATCGAAAGGAGAGCCCAGTTCTAACCCCCGTGTCCAACCATCCCGCTCCGTTTCCTGTTGATTGCAATGGTGTCAGGTGGGCCAAGTCATCGCTGCAGGTCTGCGAATCCAAGGTCCTTCGACCGCTATCCCCTGGCTCTTGAAGGTCTGGTCATAAGAGACCTTTTTTTCAGCCCCCTTGTTTACAAACATGGCAGGATTTATGTGACGCCATCAAGATGAAACTTCTCAGAATGTCCAGCACTGTAGGCCTAAAGCAGCCATGTGAAACTCAGTTTGTGAACAGGGCCGCATCACATTACTGTCAAAACTCTCCGGGTCGCACATCTCAAACTCCAACCGCTTGAAGTCCAAAACTAAGGGGTTCGCCCCTGACGGGGAGGATTCCAGTAATTACTATTGCAGCATCGGTATATTATAAAGAAAATATATGCAGAGTTACCTTCCCAAGTGCCATAAACTAGCAACCACAGGAGATGCAAAAACCAGAAGGTGAAATTCCCCCTCATCCTCCCTTCATTTACCACCCTGCTTAGAACTGAATGATTACATGATTACGTGGGTGTGTATAATTCTAGCAAAAATATTTTAATTATAATCTCATAGGTTTTCTTGAAATAAAATTAAACTGAAATATTAGTTCACAGTCTGTGATATTGTAACCATGTATAAATTGGTTACAATTGTGCAAACATTTTGGCAAGAAGCATTCTATGCATAATTCTAGTTTTGTTTTCCAGAGATCTGACAGATTTTCTTTAGAAACTAGCTTCTCAATGTCTGCATTATGTTTTGGCTGCAACAAACTCTTAATGCAGAAAACAAATATTTGTCAGTTATTCTTGATCTTTTGGTTGTTTTATTAATCTTTATAATGGAGAACAATTGTTCACCAAGGCAAGTGCTGCCAAAATCGCTAAAATTCCAGCAGCAAAATGACTTATCCGAGAATGCTGCTGTGGGAGATATGAGAAAATCTAGGAACACCACTTCGTGATATTTCTATTTCAATTTGAGTCACGTTGTAATTCAATAAGTTCCATTTGGAGGTCGGGTCTTACATCGCAGCATCAAAAGAGGAAGGAGCAGAGCAGTGAACAAGAAAATTGCCATTGGCACTCTTTGAAGTCTTGAAACCTTTTTCCAAATTCATCAAGTATCATTTTTACTTTGGACAAGTATTGACTTAAATTAAAAAAATTATATGTATTACTAACCGAGATAAAGGAAGACCGCACCTTTTCAAAATGGCATCCACTTTCTTGAAAATATCTTCTGTTGTGTTACGAAGAGAATTCATGCACAGCAGTTCATCTGCCACACTGAGATGAGAATCGCATCCACGAATAAATACAGCTAACTGAGCTACCCTACAGACGTCCATTCTTTCATCTGTTGCAAACGAAAATACAATGAAACAAGCAACTTTTGCTTTCAATTGTTCGTTGATATTGACTGCTAAGTCATCTGTATTTCCGATTGTCTAGATAAAAGAAATCATTTTTGTTATTTAAAATCGCTTTTCTGTCACTTTTAGCCAATAGCGACGATGAAGATGGGTGATAATATCCCAAAATTGATGAAGTGACACACACAAAGAATACCCATGCCCAGCTGGGATTTGAACCCGAGCCCTGGTTTTGTTAACCAGTGCACCAAAGAGGTTGGCAACTATATTTCGCGAGAAAGAAATATTTATGAATTAATGCACTTACTGGGACACAAAATTTCCACCCTTTTTACTATTTCCCTCACAACAAAAGTAGGCAATCTCCCATTTTATTTAAAAAGTCTACATTCCAGTTCTACATCTCTTATCTTACTACCACAAGGCTTAGGAAGCGACATGGTTGTCTGAAACTTCTCCAAAAACTGACTCATTGGCAACAGAAAGTATGCACGTTTTTCTCCTGCAACCAATAAGATATTCTTATACTTCAGAAATAAACTGTCAATCAACTTGCTTAGTCGACATCGCACCTACATCTTATGTGCCTGTGCAGGGAAAGCAGGTCGATATTGGGAAGTTTCCGTCGACTCGGGGCTGTTATCTCGAGAAAAAGAAAAGTTGGATAGCTATTAATGTATAAATAATATTGCATGCTTGAATTGTACGTAGGGTCAAGGCAGGCCGCATCAAGGTATACTGGGGGCCGCGAGTTTGACATGGCTGGTCTAAAGCATGCAACGCTCTTGTTTTTAAGAGAAAAACACATTGAAGAGCATCGCAATGCAACTTACACAGAATACATGAAAGTAATGGTACATAGAAAAATAATATAAGTAAGCAAAAACATAAATTTCCCCACGGTTAGTGCTAGAAAGAACTGGAAAAAAAAAGCACTTCTGAATCCATTGTATTTCCTTCACAGTATTTCTCCTTTTCAATTTTTTTTTTATCCCGCGGTTCAAATATAGTTTTCGGAAAATAATGTTCTTGCTTTACAAAACACAAAGTACTTCATCTTGTTTTGTGTTTGCTATGCTTATGAATGGCAAGACTGATCAAGATTTTTGTTCTCGAGGTGACAGACATACTTACTTAGACAGGACCTTTTCCCTAACATACCTTACTTTCACACCAGGGATGGTCAAAAACATCAGGATTCCGAAATTTTACTACCGGAGTTTGGAGGCAATCCAAATTTTGGAGAGCGAATTTTAACAATTTTTCCATTTTTTGGGTAGAATTTAAGAAAGTTTAGTCTTCCTTATTTTACGATCATATACTCCATAGAAAAAATGAATTTGGATATCTCTATTTCACACGTCTGTACGAACACTGTCATCATCATTATCAATGTAGGAATTCCGTTCCCCTTCCATGGTTGGAAGATTGACCCTGACGTTTGGCATGTCTTGCGATGACTACGTAAAAATATCACACTTCGCCACTGAAAATAAAGATGACATTTTATTACATACACGTGTTTTTAGAATGTATACAGATTAGATACCAACCACTCATTTTTATATACTTCTCCTGTCCTGAGTCATAAATAAATACAATTGGAAATTGTCTCTAACTCTTATGTTTTGCTGCTATGGCCATGTGATCCAGATAGAGCATAATATTTACTTATTTATTTATTTACCTTCAACAGAGAGAAACTTCAATTAGAGAATGGAACATAATCATTCATAATTACATTAACTGTACATGTACACACACACTATTCATGTGGACATGAGTGTCATATTTTTTATTCATTTAGATTTCTTTTCTTTTCTTTTTGTGCGAGCCATAGGCTGTATGCACTACATATTTTTGATTTTTCTACACTATTTTGTTACATTTAGTTTTCTTTTAAGCTGTCTCTTACTTTGTCCCCTATATACACATTCTTCCCCTCCCTCGGCATTTCTTCTTCCAGTCTTTCTTCCTTCCTCCTCTCCCCACTTCTCTTTTCCTGCACTCTCACCAAAAAATGCATACATTTTGCTTTACACACACTTACACTATAAAGATGGCTCATCTGGAGCATGATCACTCATTTCGTTGCCTTCTCAAATAGCTTTCCCCCGCCGTTCTCTTACTTCTTCCAGGTATTTCTCCACTTGCTGCCCCACTTCCTTTATCTTTATTCTGTCGTCTACCACTTCTATCACATCCCTATCTGTTAAGTTTTTCATCCATTTGTCCCTTAGGTCACGTGTAGAAGGGCAATTCAGTACGATATGCTTCTCTATCTCCTCCCCCTCGCACAAAGGACATATCGTTTCCCCTGCTTTGTTTCTCTTTCTTAGTTGTTTCCATCCCCTAATCTGAACCATACCTGTGCGCCTGTTTCATTTTTTCCCACAACTTGGATATATTTCGCTTTCCCCCATTCTCTTACTCTTAGCTGTTCCCTGATTGAGGTCTTTGTTTGGCAGTTGTCTGTCTATGTCGAGTAACCTCTCTCTGATTTTATTTTCTGTTGAGATGCCCCCCCCTTCCTCCCTCTTCCCATACCCAACCCATTCCGCTCTTATATAAGATATTTTTCACTTCCAGATCCCAGCTGTAAACGTTTTCCTCCCTTGTCTGTATTTCCAAACATTGTCCCCTCAGCGTAGTTTGGCCCTCTTGTGATAATCGCATCCAATATCCATGCTTTTACTGCGTCTCTGTTCAGGCCCAATTCCTTGAGAATCCCACAGTTGGCCGTGCCTCTGCTTACGCCCATTACTCTCTTATAAAATTCTGTTTGTATGCCAATTATTGTGTTGTCCCCCCTTAACCCCCACAGTTCTATTCCATAGTTTAATGTACCTAATACTATTAATGAATAGAGGTTTTGAATGACCGGGAAAGGCATTTGAGGTGCCTTATTTATTGTCCTTATGACTTGTTCTATTGCAAATTTTGTTTTAGTTTTTCTTGCCCTTATGTGATGTGTCCAACTCCCTGTCATGGAGAGTGTTGCTCCCAGGTATGTGAAGTTTTTAACCCGCTTGATTAAATCCCCCCCTGTATGTCCATGTCTCCTGACTGCTAAATATGTAGCCATTTTTAAAAGCAATGATTTTTGTTTTTTTAATGTTTACCTTCATTTTATATTTGATGCACCCCTCATATATGCTATCTATGACCCTTTGATGACCCTCTATTGTCTCAGACAAAATGACTATGTCGTCTGCATACATAAGGACTGGTATACTTTGCACTCCTATACATGGGATAGAATCCTGGTCCATTTTAATTTCATGCACTACCCAATCTATGAACAGTGAAAATAGCACTGGTGATAGGATGCATCCTTGTTGGAATCCCCTGAGCGAAGGCCGCAATGCCGAGACTTGGTTTCCTTTGCATCTTACTCCGAATTCTACCCTCGCATATATTGCTTGCAGTGCTCTGATCATGCGCGCGGACATTCCCTTCTCATACAATTTTCCCCACAAAATATCCCTATGAACTTTGTCGAATGCTTTTTCAAAGTCAATGAAACATGCGTATAATTTCCCCCGCTTCTGTTTTATTTTCCTCTGTACGAGTGTTTGTAATATGAATATATTGTCTAACATGCTGTACCCTTTCCTGAAGCCCACTTGTAGTGGTGAGATTTTGTCGAATATTTCTGTCCATTTCTGGATCCTACGGTTTAAGATGTGTGTGTAAATTTTACTCCATATAGGTAATAAAGAAATGTCCCTGAAATTGTTTGCATCATTTCTGTCCCCTATCCCTTTATAAATAGGACAGATTATGGAGCTTGCCCAGTCCTTCGGAAAGTACCCCTCTTTAAAAATCTTGTCCATTAATTTGCTTTGTGCTTCCACCATATGAATGTCAGTTTCGTTGGCTTTGAAAAATTCCGCCCCAATGGAGTCAAGTCCTGCAGCTTTCCCCTTTTTCAGTTTCCTTATTGCTATTTTTATCTCATCGACCCCTATATCTTTGTCGAGAATCAAAACGAAATCCCCTAAAAAGTATATTTCCCGCGTAATTTCTAGGCATGGTGGCCCCCCTTCCCCCGACGACATGGCGACAGTGTGCTTCCCAAATGTAAGGTTCAATATGTGCCCAGTTGCTCTTTTGGCCCCGTAATTTCTGTAATATGCCCCACAAAGCGGTGTTATTCTTTTCTGCTACGGCCTTTCTTCTATCTTCAAAATTTCCCTGTTCCCATTTCTCCTTTTCTTCCGTTCAAATGTTATTATAAGCCTTTCTACTTGATATATAGTTGTTTCTTTTTTCCATGCTATTTACGTATCTATACCCTTTTAACGCGTCATCTAGTTTCTTTTTCATCGCTTTACACTTCCCGTTGCACCACGTTCACTGTTCACGTTGCACCGCGTTTAAAGTTTTGTCCCTGCTTTCTCTCCTGTGTCCCAAATACATTCTGTCATCTGTCATTTGGTTCCCATCGATCTCTCGGTAAGTGTCCCATGGAACTTCCTCCCCCCTCCCCCCCCCCCCCCCTATGCGAGCATTTAGGTTGCCCATGACTACGATGCTGATTCCCAGGTGATCCTCCCCCAAACGCAACAAATAGTTTCCAAAGTTATCGAAAAACTGTTCTGAGTAGAATGTTGACCCTGGTGGTTGCCTGTATACTGCTATTAGCATGAAGTTCAGAACCCCCCCCCCCCCGAAAATTGAATCCCCAGCATCCCCTCATAATTAATACCTAGTGGTTTTATGAACTTTTTCCATTTTTGTTTAAATATGATTGCTATCCCACCCGGATGCCTGCCCCTATTAGCCCTCCTTCACATGACTTTCGAGAACCTCTCCCCCAGTGACTCTGGAACACTATTAGACCTTCCCCAAGTTTCTGTATATCACTGAATGTCAAATTGCTGGACAAATTCCATAAAACTCTCATCACGCACCCTCTTCTCCAGACCCTCGTCTCATATGATAAATACTTTGTTTAAAGTTAAAAATTTCCACATTATCATTGTGTGTGTACAGTAGAACTAGATATTTTATTGTAATGAATGCAGCCTATTAAAATCAATAAATAAAATAGGTTTATTTTAATACAGTGGACACTCCAGATCCTTATCTGATTCTCCAAGTGCTTCACACTCCAAATGGAAAGAAGAAAACATTAATCAAAGACAACTGCACCAGCCCAGTGTGGGATGAGACATTCACATTTCTACTTGATCCAGCAGCACAAAATGTTCTAGGTAGGTATTACAGAGTTTCAACTATAATAATTAATATTATTTCTGAATTTGTTTGTTTATTTGTTATACCTTTGAAAGCACAATTTGCTATAATTTAATTTTATTTTTTATTTATTTTTTAAATAATGATCTTATTCACTATCATACTCAGGATCCTATTTTTGGAGTGACTTAACACAGAGTCTAATATATTCTATGGGAAGCTTTGGTCAGATTTTATAGCACAAGTAAATATTCAGTCACATATTTATCCATGCATGTTCTAATATCTAGGAAACCAGATAATGTTGGTGTGATGCAACTCAATCCTCTAATTTGGTGGAATTTAAAAAATCACCCCTTTCAATCACACCGTGGTGGTCTACTCAGTAGGGTATCTGATTGCCACATGGGAGACCCAAGTTCAATTCCCACAGTGGGTAATCTAAGGGAATTTTTGCAGCATTGTCCCCACATAAAGCAGCTCTGAAGCCCTACCCCCACATTCCCTAAATGTGCCTTCATGTCTTGGTGCTATATGCATGTGGAACTTTGCCTTTACATTTACACCTTTCAAGTAAAAGAGAGTTTGCAAAAAGGAATACAAGTTATGCTTTGTTTATTAGTGCTTCTTATTGGCCTCACTTTGTAATTACATTTTGAATATACAGGGTGTTCATAAAGTCCCGGGACCTTTACAAATGTAATGTACATTGTAATGGTACCGGCACTTTATGAACACCCTGTATTTTCTTGCAACTAACTTGTAGAATAAGTTAGCAGTATGTACAGTACTTCAAACATTTCTAACTTTCTTTTTTTTTTTTGCTTTTTTTTTTTTTTTGCTTTTACATTTTTACTTGAAAATTATATAGCTGTTATTTGTTTTTATCCCAGACGACCAAATTCATGCTTCCAGAGATATGCCTATATACAGATCAAGTGTGCTGACATAATTTAATTAGTAAATATAATGATTTAGTGCAAAATATTTTTTCTTGAAAAATATTCATTAATTTCATAATTTCAAGGATGCATATATTCCTATCTATTGCATATGACTTTCCTCAATCTTTTCTTACATTTATTATTTAGTTCACACATTTGGAAGCGTGTATTGTATTGATTAGTTTTTCTATGAATTCTGGTTGAGTAGTTGTAACTGTTGTTATCTGTTGTTGTGTGTGTGTGTGTGCTGATGTATAATCAGGTATGATGGCATTGTACCAGTTTGTAAATGTATTGCAAGATTTAAAAGAAGATTAATACATGAATGGCTATCTACACTAGAATCCCATATTTACATGTATGAGAGTCAATGCTTGTTTGAGCTATTATTAAAATTTGTTTGTTTAAAGACCATTTTCTGCACAGATAGGATAATCGGGACTGGATCTACAGTTTAAAGTGGGATTCAAACTACTATGTGCCTCCACTAGATATTGAACCTGGGTTCCTTTGATTGCAAGGTGATGATGTTATCACTATGCCATTCGGGCACTTAATGTGTCTTGGCACACTGGCTCCACACTTACATACGTATATATAAAATGTGATGACGATACAGCCTGTACCTAAAAAGTCACAATGAAGATATGCAATCAATGAGCATATTGCAATAAGAATTTCCTTTTGATCCAATTATATTCTGTAATTTTGAACAATCAAGCTTCTCTTCTTCATCACTGCTTAAATGCTGGCCTCTGAGGAACTCTTTTAAGGGTCCAAACAGGTGAAATAACTTGGAGTGAGGTTAGAACTGTAATGTGATATGTGGCTTTAACGTCCAGCAAAGTTTCTGCAGTCTGCAAATGTGTGGTGGATAGTATGTGGTCTTGCATTATCTCACATAAAAATAATGCCTTCAGTGAGAATGACTTTAAATCAGGCCATGCTGGGTAAGCTTTTGCTAAGGGTTGCTGAGGAGGAACTTTTGTCCTACGTGAGGAAGTGAACCCTCCAATGAACAGCTGAGCTACAACTTTTCACTTAACTCTCTTCTGAAGAAGTGCTTGAAGGATGATATCTTGAAAAGTAGCCATTGTTCCTTCAGTATACCTCTTCCTGATATTTCATCAGAGTTGGTTGATTTCTTGTATGAGTGAGACCACCAACTGAAGTTATGTATTTACTGCTGTAAGCCTCTATGTTTTGGTGCTTGAGGGGTTTCTGCAGTAAACTGATATTTCAAGGCCACTTACCTGCATTAGGTACGTGGTTACATCAGCGGTTTCTGCATCAAACAATGTAAAAATATATTTTTTTTTACCAGAAATGGTCGATAGGAAGTTTCTGAAATAAATGATTCAATTGTTTTCTAAGTAAAATTATTTCAATTCAGGGGTGCCCACAGTGTGTCACAGGATTATGACGCAAACTGCACCATCGAGATTTTTGAGGGGCATTTTCCTCCTTCAAATAATATAAAGTTCATCATTTATATATTTCTCCAAAATATATGTAACAATTTTACACCTTAAATGCACCATATTTAATCCATTAGATGAAGAAAATAAAGTGTTAAAAGGTGTTATTGAAGGGTGGGGTGGGGGGGGGGGAAAAAGAAATATATAACTCTTACATAATTGACACTTGCGTTCTGGGGGGGATTCTGAATTAAACGTTGGGGGGGGGACAGTATCCAACTCTAGGTCTTAAATTATGGGGGGGTATTTTAGTTAGGGGGAATTGAGCATTAAATTGAGGGGGGTAGTCAATTCTTGTGTATTTCTATTCTCTTAGAATGTTACAGAAATTCTGGTGTAGACATTAATAATTATTTTTTTGGAGGAGGCAATATCCACTCTTAAATATCAACAGTAAGTCTAAAATTGTAATGGAAATTTTGGTGGTAGGATTAAGTATTAAATTTAAAGGGGGAGATAGAAAGCTCTTGATAAAGTGTTAAATCTTAGAATGTCAAGGGATTTCTGTAGTGGAGAGAGAGTTCGAACATTAAATTTTGGAGACTGTATTGAGCGATATGGCATCCACACGTTTTCGTCCCGGAGTGTGCCAAAAGAGAAGCTGGAAAAGACTATATATCTCGGGATCCTAAAAAAGTATGCCATGCCATTTATTAATATTCTTGAAAGCTTGCAAACAAATGGATGTAAAAATTTTCTTGCACACTTTGTTCAGATTAATCGATTCTAAAAGTGCATGTTTGGTGTTTTACTGGGGTCAATGTGAAATTTTATACTATAGCTGCATTTCAAGACATGAACTAAATTATTGATAACATCACTTCCTAAAATATAATGCTTAGTGTTGGTATACTGTTTAATTTAAAGCAGGTGCATCATTTGGAACAAAAATATATCGAATCTGCATTCCTAACTTCTTGTCACAGGAAAATTTTACTTTAAATAGTTTAATTTGAACAGAAGGTAAAATCCACGTAATTAGTGTTATGGGTTACTAAAATAATTATATTTACCCAAAGGAAATGGAGGGAAGTGGTGAGTTCTTTGAAACATGAACCATATTATATTATTGGCCTTGAGGTTAAGAATAAGTAGCTATGGTTCTGTAATATCTCGTGAAACAATAATTATATTGGTCACATGGCTGGAGCATGTTATTTGGTTTGCCAAGGTTGAATTTTCTACCTTTATCTTAAGTTTTGTAACAATTTGTGTTAAATACTCAAATTATGAGTATTATAAACCCACTCACAAACACTATTTATATAATTTAATTTACTACATTTAACCAATGAATGTGGTAGCTTTAAGTTTTTCGAAAATTGAACAATTAAAAAATATGGTTTAACATGGTATTTCATTCAAATAGACATAAATCATTACGTTTCCATCCAAACTATTTTGGGGGATTATGATGAATGATATTAGGGGCGGTCTTGAGTGATGGGCACCCCTGTTTAGGGAGGAGGGGCAGATTAAGTATAGTGTTCAGTAAAGCTAAGAAAAAGTTACTTTTGGAAGATCCACTGTGGTAATTAATATTTTGTGGGGATTACGATATGGCTTGAGGGTGCGAATGATATGATTTTGGGGTGGGAACCATGATATGATTTGGGGGGGATGCATGAAATGGTTTTGGGGGGATGGGCACCCCTGTTTCAATTAACTCAATATCATTAACAATAAGTAAATTAGAAATTGACATTGCACTATATTTTATGTTAGTTTCTGCTTTTGAATATATCATAATCATTTCAGCATGCAGCTATCGACTGGCATTCTCTCTCTTAGTAAACTTTGTTTCTGTGAATCAAGTAATGCACTACCTGCAAAGTGGTGTTCTTGTTCATGGTACAACACAATCAGTGACCCAACTTATGTCAAATAAAATTGTAAATATTTCATTCCTTGACATTTTTCATATCTCAATTTTATCTTTCTGTCTCAGTGTATAAATACTTGGTCTATAGTTTATTTTCCAATTGAAATTCTATTTTTTTTAAAAAAACAGAGTTCTCATCTTAATAATACAACTTGTGTGTATTTCAGAAATAACTCTGAAGGATGCTAACTATACCATAGATGAGTTCATCGCAAAAGAGAGATACAATATTTTTGAAATGGAATTAAACAAGGAAGAAGATATTATGATAAATTTTAAAAATGTAAGTAAGTAAATATTTATGTGCACAGAGAGTTAATTGATAAAAATATATGTAGTAATTATTGGAGAGAAAAGGTGAGAAAAACTGAATGTTTTTCATTGTTTGGTATTGCAAAAGTAATTAATTTAGCTTTTATTGATGAATTAAGTAATTTATTTAACATAAATTAGCTTCTTGTTACAGATATAGTCAAAACTTTGGCCTATCACATTGTACTTCAGATATTGAGTCATTTCTTTCAAAATGTAAATATAATATTGTTCAGCTTATACTGATGTACATTGATTTTCAATATTATCACTCCAACCCAAAAGTGTTCGTGACTGTACAATGCTACATCTTATCCATGATGGCTTTGCCGGCATACAGAATAAAGCCAACTCTCTTTTTTTCTTTCCAACTGTAGGGTTCCAAGGTGCACATCAAGCTGCTTTTACAAGAAGAGTAAGTCCTCTACTAAATATTTATGTAGTCATTCTAAGTATTGTCTGCATCCTGATGAAAGAAAAAATATTATGAAGAAATACAACTTAGATTATAAATTGTATTTACAATAAATTTTATGGTAAAATATCCTCTACTTTCCACATCAAGTGCTTTCTCAATGGAAGAATAGACCATGTTAAAAATGTAAACATAAACATTGGTTCCCCCGGAACACAAGTATACAAAGTAAGAAATGAGCACTTGTTTTCATCAGTTCATAGCGCCACAGACTGGCGATAGCCAAGAAAAGTATTTGTTCAAGTTTTGCTATGAAGGAGTGAACTTGTTGAATCTTTAGGATAAGCAACTGCAGTACAGATTATTAAAAAACAATGTTTCTTCTTTAATAATAACAAAAGTGTTCTGGTATGTTTAAAATATTCAACAATAGTTCGACTTGCATTGTAGGGTAGATGACAGCACTATTTCTAGTCTAATTACACATCTATTTTTTCTACAACCTTACATAATCTCATACTCGGGATCATATGGAAGTAGGCTACAAACAAAATATAATAATTCGTTGTTCTGATTGGTTCACAATAAAATGGTGATTTAATTTAGAGTAAACCACATATATTTGTTTTGTGATGGGAAGGTGTTCATAGATTTCATCAATTAATATCTAAAGGTATGTTGTATAGTTATTTGTTTGGGTATATTCAGACATACAAGTTCTCATGTATTTCTCTCTGTCTTTCGGAAACCTATGAAGTGATACTTGACTCAGGTTCTTTATCAATCTGTGCAACCATATGCTGCTGCACATCCCTGACTTTTCAAAATATCGACAAATACTGCATCCCAGTTTATTATTTTCACCAGCAATACTGGCCTATTCTTCTTACATTAATTATCTTCATTGTCCAATTTTCTCTTCGAACACAGAGTACCCATTTTCAACCAACAATTCATATTTTCTTCTTGCTTATCACATAAAAGGTGATTAATCGACAATCACAAATAAATTATTATGGAAAACTGTAACGCTCCAATGCACAGTTTGACTTTTCACAAAGTCCACTTTCCAGCATCCTTTCTGATGAACAGTCTCTCGTGGTATATGTTTTCTTTCTTTTATAAAGAAGGCGAGGAAAGAAAGAACATAAGAACAACAATTCTCTTTTTTTCATTTTCTTCATGTTCAAAACTAAAGTACATCAGATCTCAATTGTCACTGTTATAGTCTGCTGTCAATTGTTGTGAGAAAGACAAATAAGAACATTGCTGAGATTTTCACATGAGACTTATTCAGTACTTAAATATCTCATGTCATGTTAAGTCAAACTTCTACATTTGTTTTTATAACAAAAGTCAGATCTCATATTACTGAAAGACCTGCACAAAGACCACCCAAAGTAGCTAAAATTCTGTACACATTGTGAGAATTTCTGTAAATTTTATAGTCATCAAACGATGGTGATAAATGATGTGCATCATGTATTGACACCCTCTCTTCTTTTCAACACTATGTTCCTGATCATGTGAAACCATAAATATTTGACCGTAATAAGCTCATTGGAATAATGGTCAAATTACATAAATAATTGTAAATGAAATGAAATAGAAAGTATACATATTGCAGCAGAAGTATAATGCTAATGAGTAAGGTTAACAAGAGGGTATGGTGTATACTATACCACCGGATACCTCCACTACAGCCATGAATTATACTAATATGCACACTTTATTTAGCTTAACATGGAAAATGTATTGTTTCAGTGACAGTCCGGACTTGCGCTACAGTTTGGCACTTTCTGAAGAAGAAAAGTCATTTCTTATGGAACGGAGAAAACATGTCTTCCACGGAATGCAAAAGTTTTTAGGGGAGAAGGCACCAAAAGTTTTCAGAGAGGTAAAAAGTTAATTTGTTTATTTCAGAGAACATTGAGTGATTGATAGTTTTAGAATAATTTATTATACAGGGTGGCCGGCTTAAAAGTATAATAAAAGAAAAATTAATAACTTGAGAACTAATTGAGATATTTATTGGCGGTTTGCTTCTACAAGTATGTTAACTCAAAATGTTTTTTTTATGTATGCTTGTGGCAGTTGGTACTGCGTGCACATGTGCGTAACTGCACGTAACTGCTTTGTTCACGTAAACACGCATGTCAGTAGCCCTGTGGACTCCACAGCAGAAGGTGGTCTGTGTGCTTTCTCTTGTGGAACTAAAGTCTGTTACACTGGTACAACGTCGTTTTCGACGTGAATATGGACTGCGACCAACCGACGATGTTCCCAGTTACATTTCAATCAAGAAGTGGGACAAGCAGCTTCAGGAAACTGTAAGTTTGCTTTTGATATTGGGCCGCCATGCCAAGCATGCAGTTCCAGAGGCTACTGTTGAATTAAATCGAGCATCCTTCCAGCAGAGCCCTCGTAAGTCAATCCGACAAGCAAGTAGGCAGTTACAGTTACCTCGTTCGACAGTGCACGATGTCGTCCATAAAAGGTTGCGCCTATGGGCGTACAAAATGCAGCTTCGTCACAAAATCAAGCCCGAGGACAGGCCATGATGGAAGAACTTTGCGGAGACAATTCTGGCAAAAATTGATGAAAACAAGGCATTCCTTGATTTCATCTGTTTCTCAGATGAGGCTACATTTCACACTTCCGGCAAGGTAAACATGCACAATTGCCGCAAATGGGGAAGTGAACCCCCCCCCCCCACGTAGTGATGGAGTGGGAACGTGACTCTCCGAAAGTGACTGTGTGGTTTGGATTGTTGAAGGACAGGGTTATAGGCCCATTCTTCTTCGTGGAGCCTACAGTTAATGCAAGAACGTACATCGACATGTTGGAGCTGAATGTTGTGCCACAACATCCTCGTGAAGTGATCTTTCAACATGATGGCGCACCATGCCATTTTGCGAACATTGTGAGGGATTTCTTGGATCATGAGTTCCCAGATCGCTGGATTGGGAGAGGTAGTCCATGGATTGCTTGGCCCCCTAGAAGCCCAGACATTATGCCACTTGATTTTTTTTCTGTGGGGGTTTATCAAGAATCAAGTGTACCAGACACCAGTTCGTGATCTACCAGATCTACACCATCACATTCGTGCAGCTATCGCTAATGTTACGCTTGCAATGCTGCAAAACACTTGGAGAGAAGTGGAATACCGATTAGATGTCTGTCGCACCACTAATGGTGCACATATCGAGGTGTATTAGGTATGTAAAAAAACATTTTGAGTTAACATACTTGTAGACGCAAACTGCCAATAAATATCTCAATTACTTCTCAAGTTATTAATTTTTCTTTTATTATACTTTTAAGCCGGATACCCTGTATTTAATTTTATTGCAATATTGTGTGTGTAAAATGGAAGTAGAACTTTGTTGTACCCCCAAATAATAACATTCCTGTGCCACTGGTAACAGTTCATTTCAATCTTCTTCTTCAAGAAGGAAACACTACAATCGCCTCCCTCTTTCAGTCAGAATTAGAGTGTTATTTCAGTAAGTCTGGCGATGTAAAGTTTGAACACCAATCCCTGAAAATTACCTTGTCTGAGAAAACATGGTAAAAATCCTGCTTCAGTTCTCTGCAACAGAAGACGTGTCATATGTGCTGGCTCCAAGAGTACGTGAGTGATCAATAAAATGTGTAAAATTACTTCTGTACTGACATTACACTTTTTGCTGTTATCTAGAGGTTGCCAACCCAAGGCATGTTGACAATATATAAGTGGAATCTGAAAATTCGCCACATATAACATTAAGAAATGAATGCAGTGTATTGGTAATGAAATTGAATTACGTAATTATTTTATTTGACTCTTTGTTATAAAGTTATTTTAATGTGTCCTGTATAAGACTGAGGAAATATTCACCCAATAATATTAATTTTTATGTATACTTTAAGAGTGGATTTTATACTCTATCGCTGCATTTAAAATATTTAAACATGCACATAGGTACAAACAAAAAGAATGCCACCTTAAAATGTAATTTTGAGAATTATAACAGCCAAAATAACAAACAAAACCACTAAAATGTTTTTACAAGAGAATTGTATTTTAAAAAAAGTTGCTTCAGATTATCGTATTAATAAATACAATCGTTTATATTGAATTCACGTTGTGGGAACATAATGGTTTATTAGAAAAGAAAACCTTTGAATTGTATTATGAACATAAACCTCATTTCTAGTTTTTTTGAAATGCTTCAAAATGTAACCTGGATTTGTTTTCTATGGCAATATTCAAGCTATGCTGTGAAATTAAAACAAACTACATTGTGATTTATACTCAATGCCAGATAATTGTGATTTATACTCAATGCCAGATAGGCTACAGTTACCTTTATGCCAATCTGTTGCGAGTGTCTGCTACTATATGAATCCTTATTTACACCAGGAACTTAAGCCTTTCAAACTTGAAAAAACTCAGAACATTATAATTTCTAATTTCAATTAATAACAAACGATCATGTGTTCTATTTTGAATAGTGATTTTTTTCTTGTCTTGTGCGATTTTTTTTCATCAATTTATGTTTCTGTACACAAACATGAACCTAGTAAGTATGCCAGAAAAATTTGCAAATAGTTTAGGCTTGATTGATCGAACAATGTACATTCACATTATTACCTAATTGTCCTTCTTACTTTTCTCTTTTGTTGTTTGAACTTTGGCTGTTAGTTGAAAATCAATTGCCTCATATTAGTTTTCATGTCACAGGACAGGCCCATAGGCAGGCAGAGGCCAGAAGGAGCTGAGGCCCCCTGGGACTGCCATCAGTCCTCCTTGACATTAGGTAAAACAATTCTTGAATAATTTGTTTGCAGTGAAGAGTGAAAATGTAGACAGCTCACAACTTTAAGCATAAATCCACAGAACATGAACAGCAGCTCATTTTGTTTATGAGCTGAAGTCTAAGTAGCTGCAAGTATGTAGAAGATTATCTATACTTTGTAAGTTCTTTCATGGGGGAGCTTCTTTATCTGTACCTTCACTGTCCCTGTTGCAACCTCCCATTTAGACAGAAATCTGTGACTTGTGTCATCATGAAAATTCACTTCGCATCTGCATCAAAGGTCAACAGCTCAAATTTTGGGAACGAAGAGGAGTTTCATTGCTTCAGCCAGTGGTAGAATGTACTGTAGGCACTGTGATTGAATATTGTGCATTTTTTTGTGTGATATAAATATCTGTATCATCTAAAGTAGTATGGAGTGTGTAAGGGATGATTTGAGTATCAGTCTTGAAGTGTTACTTCAAAAGATGTTTTAAAAGATATAGAAAATGTAGTATTTGAATGATATTTATAAATTTTATGTAACTTAATGACCCCCCCCCACAAACACACACACATAATTTACCTTCATTTAATACTGTTAAATATTTGGAAAATGAACTTTGTTAACAAAGCCCCCCGATAACCTGTAATCCCCCCCCCCCTGGAGATCAATTCTAGCTACAGGCCTGTCACAGGATATAACCTTTCATTTGCTTGAGGCATTTCTGTCAGATAAGTTCTATAGGAATACATGATCATTATTGAGCTAGTCCAAATTGCACGATAATAATGTAATTTCCTTCTGATGTTTTTTTTAATATAGCTTTTATGAAAGGCTGGACTGTAGCATACATTTGTTTACCATATTTTTGCTGTAGGTCACATTTTGGGCAAAACATGGCATAGAAGCACATTTTTGGTATATTGATGGAGTTTTTAACATTTCACCAGACATTTTTCATAAAATTCTACTTGTGCTGGTGATGCAAAAGAATTTTATATTTTTGCCTTCCCCCAAACACTTTTTTTATTATTACACAGGATGTCATAAACAAGGTTTGCAAACATGTGTCGTGTATAGGGTCCTTTCATAAGTTCTTTACACTACGCATGCATGGCAATCACATTGATTGTCCAGAATGATGAATGTATTTGTTTGCCACAAACTAGTCCTTATTCTGAAAAATCCCAGGATTGAATCCTGGCATGGGTGTTCTTTGTGAGTGTTCCTTCATCAATTTCATCATATTATCACTTATTCTCATCTTCACGATTAGCCAAAAGTGGAAGAAAATGAAAATAAAATAAATCAAATTAATCAATCAGTCAATTAGACTGAAAAATGCAGCTTTGGAATGGTAGGAAAAAACGTAGGTTAGATATTGCTAGCCAGCATTTAAATTGAAGTTTTGAAAGAGTAAATATTGAAAATCACAATCTTTGCTTGAAATTTATGGGCAAAGTGTAGTGATTCATAGAACAGTACTATGCTGGATTACATGTGATGAAGGTATGGTAAACATCGATAACAATGACAACCCAAGAAGTGTGCGCCCCATCAAATGCAATGAACAACACATCTATGTACAGCATTTTGGAAGTTATATTGGGTATATTAAGCTTTTATGATTACAATTGATATATAATGAATGGAATAATGGAAACAGATAGGGTGTTTCAGAACTGTAACAGAGGCTTGTTACAGAAGGTTTCTGCAAGAGTTCTTTCACTAGAGAATGCCTGATATCTGCTGTGTTCATTTGGAAAGTTAAAGTTGTATATTCTTTCCCAAATTTATACATGTGGGGGTCCAAAGGCTAGCAACATAGTGAGGTAACTATATAAAATATCAGTTACAGCTTTTAAGCCAAGTTATGGCAAATGGTTAGTTATACGAAGGTATTTTGTTAAAATTTTACCATATTTTAAATATCTCATCTTTGTCATTTTGTGACACAGCCATATTTTCCCCTGCCCTTTGCTCCTTGTGTCCTGCATGCAAATTGCTGATGCTATTCAAAATTTCTAGAGCAAATCAATTTTCTGAGAACTGAAGAACCATATTCAATATCATACCCAGAGGTCTATTCTGGGTGCATGTGATGCATGCATCACATGCGTCAATTGTGGGAAAAGAATTATTACTTCCATTCACTTCAGATCCAAGAAATGTAATATAAGCTTAGTTGAGCGCTCTCGTGTAAAATAAATACTTCTCTCCTATATGTAGAAAAGAGAATGTAGAAATGCTCATTAATGTCATCGTAGAGCAAGCTGTCTGACGTACCGCATCAGCGAAGGAAGAGTTTAACGTGGGCAAGCGCTGCTTGCGTGCTTCTCCACTCTCAGCTTCTTCCACCTCACAATGCGTGAATATCGCGTTGCCTGAATGCGGTGAGGTGACAGCTACAGAGAAGAGTGTGCTTGTTCTTTCGTTGAACAAAGAGGTGGCAGCGATTGATTTTTTCTTTGGAGGTACAGTGCAATTCACATTTAGTTTAAAGTTTGGTTTATTTTTATTTCTTGGCCTCTTTCAAAGTTCCACATGGCTTAGTGCAGTATTTTCCCGAAATATTTTTAAAAAATGACGGAAAATGAAACAGAGGGTGTGATACAGGATTATTATTATTATTTGACTTTGTAAAGCTAAAGAATGAGTTGATTGATCTCTATTCTTCCCCTGAGTTTGAAAATAAACCTGTACATATAAACTAGTACCATATATGAACACGAACAGTATTCATAACATTAAAGTGAAACTTACAAGTTGGCTACACTCATTTTGTCAATACCAGCTTCAACTGCATCAGTGTAACGATCTTTTTCAGCATTAAGAAGAATTAATAATTATATTAGAGCAAGCCAATCGCAAGAAAGATTAAGTGTGCTTGGTATATTATTCATTGAAATAGAGCTGCTTCTGAAAATTAAAGCATTGCCCTCATTTTACGAAGATGTTATAAGGGAATTTACCACTCAAAACAGAAGAGCAGAATTTACATTTAAATTATTTTAATTAAATCTGGTCTTTTGTTCCTGAATATCTGATTATAATTTAGGCCTCTACTATAATGTTATTTGCATAAGCCAAGCAAACCTAAATTGTGAATCTCCAATGTACTGTTTATAAATATCAGTGATTTTATAATTTTATAAAGACTTCCACATCAGACATCAAACCTGGTGAGTTTTGAACTTTATTATCCATATTTCATTCCTTTATACGTTATGCAATATTCAGTAATGTTAATGTGCAAATCGTCAACTATTGAATACGTATAATGCTATCCCCCATTCCATAATATATATGCTTTAAAAAAAATTGTGTACAGCATGCCCTTTATGAAAATCCAGGATATGCCACTGATCATACCCATACTATTTCCATTGTTTCAGATACCAGTTATTGGAGTTCTTGGTTCGGGTGGTGGATTCAGGGCTATGGTGGCTTACAGTGGAGTCTTTAAAGCTCTTCATGAATCTGGAGTTCTTGATTGTGTCACCTATGCAGCAGGCTTATCAGGCTCTTCTTGGTAAATTAATCTCTTTCAATTATATAAATAATTGCATGCTGCTTTCATTTGCTATGACATACTGTGCTGTTGCATAAACTTAAATGTAGGGTTTCTACCAGTCAAGAATGTGAAGAAATCAACTGGTAGGTCAAGAAGTCAAAAAAAAATCAAGAAATTATACTTTTGGTCAAGAATTTTTGCTATTCTTCTAACAGTATAGTGAATTTATATTGTTATGTACCAGTACTGGGATTTGATAAAATTGAATATTTGAAAATCTAAAATTATATTGAGTTGTGGTTAAGATTTGTTCACTTTGTTTCTTAGGAATAACATTCTTGTATGCGTGAAGTTTTGTAAAAATATTAAATAAAGTAATGTGGCCATTCCGCATCCAGAATGAAGTTTGAAGCATTAATTTTTATATTCATTAATAATCAAAACAAGTCTAAATCTCTTGTTTAAGTACAGCTTCAGTTTTGATCTTAACCCTGTGGTAGGGGTTTTTCAATGAATAAAAATATTTTTTTTTTTTTTAATTTTGCAACTATACCTAAGTAGGGGCCTATTAAATAAATGTTTTTTTAAAAGAAAAGGTCAAGAAAAAGGAATGAAAGGTCAAGAAAAGTTCATGAAAAAGTAAAAAAAATTGGATTTCTTATTTTGGTAGACACACTGAAATGTTAAGTTAAATAATATACATTTTTATTTGTTCAGAAATAATTCTTGATAAAATAAAATATTGGATGCAAATAATAGTGTATGTAGCAGATAACTGTAAAATTTTCAAAGAAATCTCTACTTACGACGATACTCATTTACTACTGAATGACATAACAACATTTACTTCCTGGTGTCTGACATGGGGCCTGAAATACATGGGTGGAGTTTGAGCTTTTGCTTTGGGGGCCAGACTCTTGGAGAAGCATATGATGTACCTGAGGGTTGTTGAATATCCCCTAGTTTATAAGGTATTCGGAGGCCTTACCCCAGAAATTAAAAAAATAACAACTTAAAAGCACTTAGTTTTAGGCCTTTTAGATTTTAAAATGTTAAATTTCCTCCCTTAAGTAAACAAATATTAATTAGTATATTGGTTGTCAGTTTTAAAAGAAGCAAAACAGTATGATTATTGCATTTTACATTTCATTAAATTTTTATTGATACAATACTCGTATTACTTTAAAAAAGTTACGGTATAATAGTAAGCTTCAGAAATTTTAGAAAAATTAAATTGAAAAGTTATTTTGATGCTCCAGCAGTAACTGTTGACTCAACAAAAAGTCATTTTACATTTTTCTTTCTTCAAACTGTACACATCAACCAAATCGTCTAAGACCTGCTATTGCGGCGCAATCACCGCACATGCCAACATGCCAAACATCAAGATTTGCGGTATGGCTTCATAACAAAAATGTATTAACTGTACTTAATCATGTGTTATTTTTTAGTATTTTTTTAAGTTGGGGGGCCAGGCCCCCTGGACTCTCCAGAACTCTGCCTATGCCTGAAAAGTGTATCACTCTCACTATCTCTCTCAAGAAGAACCAGTTAAAGTCATCTTACTCCATCTCTGGCAATAACATCAAAACAGTATCTTCTCACAAAACCTAGGCATTGTTTTTGACAAAAAGCTCATATTTCAGGAACATATTACAGGCACCACTCTTGGGTTTACTGTACCGTTTCACTGAAATTAGTGACATCTCAGCCCTCACTTTATACTTCAAGTCATTCATTTACTCAATAATAGAATACTGCTCTCCCGTCTGGTCCATGGCTTGTCCCACTCAGCTCTCTAGAATCGATTCAATCTTTCACTTCTTCCTGGCTATAGTTCCTTATAAGGTTCCCTCTTTACGCAATTTTTCATCTCCGCATCTCTTGTCTTTTCTAAACTTACAGACTACATCTCAGCGCCGTTTGCAGAATGATTTCTGTTATTTATACAAAATTTTCAATGGTAAAATTCGCTGCAACACACTCCTTGAGGAATTCCACTTTTGTGTAGCCATGCGCACAACACGCAACACAAACTTTTTTGCACAAAAAAAACAGACTACAAATTCAAAAAAGATATCTCTCTTACAGACATGCCACACAATTCAATGATCTCTCCTCAAGTATGGATATATTTTCCTCCGAGCTTGCCTTTTGTTCTTCTATTAGAAGAAACGTTTGTAAACTTATTTTTTGTTAATTTGCTATTCATTTTTGTCTTATTTTGTTACTTTTAATTATTATTATTATTATTATTATTATTACTATTATTATTTTGCTTTTTCATTGTTGACAATTTCAGTGTAAAATGGCCTCCTGTGCTGTATCTGGAATTTTCTCAATAAATAAATAAATAAATAAATAGTTTAGAAGTAAAATATGTCCACATTTTGATCATTTATATAATTGTATAGTTGGTTATGCAATATTCTTGACACCAATTAAATGTATCACACTTGAAATTAATATTTTATAGCAGCATTCTGTTTACATTAGAAAACAAATGCTCCTGCAGCTCTTCATAATTACTGTACATGAACTTCAGAAGAATATATTTGACTTTGTAAAATTAGGAGAAATGAAAACATTTGAAATGAACATAATACGTGGAAAAACATGTAGGAAGAAGACATTCTTTATAGATTGACGTTTTTCAAGTATAGAAATTTATACTATAGTCCAGTGGTTCAGAAAGTATGTGCTATGGCACCATGGGGTGCCATGGTTGGCTTACAAGGGTGCCCTGAAATGTTCCAATCAAATGATATCATTGTTCCAAATATGTGCATACTTAGTACTTTAAAATTATAGCAGAACTAACCGATCTCTAACTTGCTGGCTACTTAGCTGGCCATGGTTCAACTCTCCAACCTAATTATTGCCTATTCTTGTGGGAGCAGGAGGACACTGATGCAGAAACTTCAGGTCATGCCTTGAGATCAGTGCATGTAAGCCTGTATGGTGGCTGGGGATTATTAGCACATGTAAAATGTGGTATCTACTTACTGCTTCGTTTCATGGCACCAAGGCTTTTATTTCATGCGACATACACTAAATGGCAGTAAAACAAACATAAGTTTTAGTAACATAAATAAGAATATGATTGCTGTCTGTGCTATCTGGGATCTTTCACTAATTACAATCAAAGTTATTTCCATGGCACATATTCCGGATGTTTATGAAAATCATGTACAATTTTATTTTCTGATCGTTGCAACTTAAATACTCACACATCTTTCGAAGGATAATAAAACACATTTTCTCACTGGCATCTTTGCTACTTACATTACTTTACCAAAACAACTTGTAGATACCATAACTTCCAACACATCTAGCTCTGTCATCTCTTGATGAAACAAAACACTACATCCCAGACAGCACATAAGCTTGTGGCAAGCTTGCGATAGTTTCCTTTTAGCTTGTCAGAGCAAGCTTGACATGGCAAGCTGGACGTAAACCTGATGCATGTGATAACTAGTGTGATAGGGTGCATTTTTTAAAAATAATACAATATGTAACTTACCATGTTTTTACTTCTGAGCCCTTCATATCTGAAAATACTACATACCAATAGTCATTCCCGTTAATAGTTGCATGGATCACTATTGTGTTCCACCAAAATGTGAACTCTGTAACAAGTCAACAATAGATTTTTCCAAATAACGGCTGAACGAACAGAATCCCTGGACTGTTCCAGGAAGGTACACTGGAAGCAAAAATCAATAGTGTTGCTAAATGGCAGTAGCAAATGAGTGGATCACTATTGACATCCATTTAATATAACAATAGAGATACTTATTAAACATAAACAATAGTGACAAAATGAAATAAAACCGAAATACAGTGGAATGAATTCCATTGTGAATAAAGCACCAAGATTGAATACATGGTACCAACCAACTAAACCTCATTGTATTTGTATGAGTTAGTTCCTGTGACAGTGTTTGCAATACTTCAAACACCATCTCTTTAGAACATTCAGTTCTCAGTCAATAAAGTGGCTGAACTTTTAAATTCAAATTGATTTCTTGAAACAAACCTACAATACTCATATTAAACTGAAATTCAAGTACACCTTCATTAATTTCATCAAACCATCATTTATTTTCATTAGCCAAAAGTCCAGGAAAGCAAAGTAAATAAAACAATAGAGACACCCATTTAATATAACAATAGAGATACTTATTAAACAATAGTTATCACATGCATCAGGCTTAGGTCCAGCTTGCCATGTCAAGCTTACTCTGACAAGCTAAAAGTAAGCTATCGCAAGCTTATGTGCTATATGGGATGTAGTGTTTTGTTTCATCAAGAGATGACAGAGCTAGATGTGTTGGAAGTTATGGTATCTACAAGTTGTTTTGTGTAAAGTATGGTAAGTAGCAAAGATGCCAGTGAAACAGTGTTTGCTGAATTGCAACATGTCTCAAAAAATTCAAGAGTATTTATGCCACAGCGAAGATGAGAACAAGTTAGAAATTGTACATGATTTCCATAAACATCCGTAATATGTACAATGGAAAAAGAATGAGGAGAATGAAGAGGACACCGATGCAGAGGTGAGTAAAACTGAGCATGGCAACAAATATTCCATTTCATGTAAAATGTGGTATCTACTTACTGTTGATACCATTGTTTACATGCAGCCGTGTTCATGATGGGAGTTTCGAAGTACATTTATTTCTCGTGTGTGCATGTGAACTGTGATATAGTAGACAAGCAAATACTTTCCTTCAATTAGATATAAATAACTAGTCACATAGAAATTCGTTTGATTTTCAATTGGGTATGCACATTTAAGGCTGCTTTAAGATACCACGCTTTACATGCAACATCCAAAAATGAGGAATCTGTGATATGATCCTCTGAATCGTATCAATGATTCAGAACTGTTTAGTTTTTTTCTTCAAATATTTCTTTCACAAATTTGTATTGCGCATTTTAAAAGTTATGATATTTTTATGGTTGAACTAATTACATTACTTTTTACAATTTTGTAACTTACCATGTTTTTACTTCTGAGCCCTTCATGTATGAAAATACTACATATAATTAGTCATTCCCGTCAATAGTTGCATGGAACTATGCAAAATGTGAACTCTGTAACAAGTCAACAATAGATTTTTTTCAAATAACGGCTGAATAAACAGAATCCCTGGACTGTTCCAGGAAGGTACACTGGAAGCAAAAATCAATAGTGTTGCTAAATGGCAGTAGCAAATGAGTGGATCACTATTGACATCCATTTAATATAACAATAGAGATACTTATTAAACATAAACAATAGTGACAAAATGAAATAAAACCGAAATACAGTGGAATGAATTCCATTGTGAATAAAGCACCAAGATTGAATACATGGTACCAACCAACTAAACCTCATTGTATTTGTATGAGTTAGTTCCTGTGACAGTGTTTGCAATACTTCAAACACCATCTCTTTAGAACATTCAGTTCTCAGTCAATAAAGTGGCTGAACTTTTAAATTCAAATTGATTTCTTGAAACAAACCTACAATACTCATATTAAACTGAAATTCAAGTACACCTTCATTAATTTCATCAAACCATCATTTATTTTCATTAGCCAAAAGTCCAGGAAAGCAAAGTAAATAAAACAATAGAGACACCCATTTAATATAACAATAGAGATACTTATTAAACAATAGTTATCACATGCATCAGGCTTAGGTCCAGCTTGCCATGTCAAGCTTACTCTGACAAGCTAAAAGTAAGCTATCGCAAGCTTATGTGCTATATGGGATGTAGTGTTTTGTTTCATCAAGAGATGACAGAGCTAGATGTGTTGGAAGTTATGGTATCTACAAGTTGTTTTGTGTAAAGTATGGTAAGTAGCAAAGATGCCAGTGAAACAGTGTTTGCTGAATTGCAACATGTCTCAAAAAATTCAAGAGTATTTATGCCACAGCGAAGATGAGAACAAGTTAGAAATTGTACATGATTTCCATAAACATCCGTAATATGTACAATGGAAAAAGAATGAGGAGAATGAAGAGGACACCGATGCAGAGGTGAGTAAAACTGAGCATGGCAACAAATATTCCATTTCATGTAAAATGTGGTATCTACTTACTGTTGATACCATTGTTTACATGCAGCCGTGTTCATGATGGGAGTTTCGAAGTACATTTATTTCTCGTGTGTGCATGTGAACTGTGATATAGTAGACAAGCAAATACTTTCCTTCAATTAGATATAAATAACTAGTCACATAGAAATTCGTTTGATTTTCAATTGGGTATGCACATTTAAGGCTGCTTTAAGATACCACGCTTTACATGCAACATCCAAAAATGAGGAATCTGTGATATGATCCTCTGAATCGTATCAATGATTCAGAACTGTTTAGTTTTTTTCTTCAAATATTTCTTTCACAAATTTGTATTGCGCATTTTAAAAGTTATGATATTTTTATGGTTGAACTAATTACATTACTTTTTACAATTTTGTAACTTACCATGTTTTTACTTCTGAGCCCTTCATGTATGAAAATACTACATATAATTAGTCATTCCCGTCAATAGTTGCATGGAACTATGCAAAATGTGAACTCTGTAACAAGTCAACAATAGATTTTTTTCAAATAACGGCTGAATAAACAGAATCCCTGGACTGTTCCAGGAAGGTACACTGGAAGCAATAGTGTTGCCAAATGGCAGTGGCAAATGAGTGGATCACTATTGTAATCCGTGCAACCACCGCAGTGTTAAAGTATAAGTAACAAAGAAAACAATATAATTGTTCCATTCCTCATCCCATCCCTCACATCAAGAAGTTCTTCTCACTCAACTGCATATTGGACACAGGCATCTAATGCATGGTCACCTGATGAATGTGCCGATTTTGCTTTCCTCGGGCAGACTTTTAATCTTCCCAGCTGTTTGCCATTCCTGTTGGCGATAACAACAAATGTGTTTAGCTTTTTGAGAAGAGCAGGTCTCTTCCAATGTCTGTGAGGAAGCTTTTAGTATTTCCTGACTTTTTAATGTGTTTGTCTTGTGTAGGTCTTTTTACAACCTTGCACTTTTAATTTTTCCCAAAGGGCTTTTTACCCACCTTCTTTTAAATTTTTAAATAAGAATTTTAGATAAGGGGATATTTCCCCATATACATTGAAGGGTGCAAAATGGCCTAATGTGCTAACACACGCAATAATTTTAATTCAATCAGTCAATTGTTGTCTCTGCAGGTATCTTTCCAGTCTGTACTCTCACCCAGAATTCCCAGAAAAGGGCCCAGGAGAGCTCCAGAAAGAACTGAAGGAGAATATCAGCAAGAACTGGCTTAAACTTCTCAGCCCAAGAGGAATGTATCGCTACATTAAAAAAGTTCTGAATAAAGCTAGCATAGGACAACCAGTAAGCTTCACCGATTTTTTTGGACATCTAATAGGAGATACCTTGATGAGAGCAGTAAGTAAATAGTTTCTGTTAGGGAAGTTCTGAATAGAAACTATTATATAATAGTATATTCTGGTAACAATTTTGTAAATGTGTGTTATGGTGTTCTAGTGTTCGGTGGAACTTTGGCATTTGGTCTAGAGCCTGTTTGGCGAAAGAACGAACTTCGCTCCACTTGCTCCACCCAAGGGCAGAGTTAAAATTACGGTCAAAGTTGGCAGCATTTTTAGGATGATGGAAATGTGAATGCTCAATGTTGGTCAATTTACTGACAAGCATAGAAATATACAACAAGTACTAACGAACTTAAGAATGGAGACTATGGTGAACTTATACATAGTAACATGGAAATATTACAATGGAAACAAAAATACACGAGATTAATTCTGAAATAAGTGCTTCCCCAGTGGTGCAGTGGTTGCGTAGTCACCTTGCAATCAAGGGATCATGGGTTCTATACCCGGTGGAAGCACATAGTGGTTCGGATCCCACTTTAAACTGTAGGTTCAATCCAGGGTAGCCTTTATGTGCACAAAGTGGACTTAAAACACGAAATCAACAACAATAACAACAACATAATTCTAAAATTACGATGCTCCCTACCTTAATGGAGATGAATTCGTCTATTGTGATGGGCTGCATCGAACTCATCAAGAACTATCTTTACATCCACAGCAATTACAGCTAGATTGCTCAATCGCTCATCACTCATGCTGTTCCTTAAATAATTCTTCATGCGCTTCATACAGGGTTTTGAAAAGACAGAGGTCAAACAATTGAAGAAAATTTCCTTTATTAGAACTTTGGTCGGGCTCGTTATGCCCTCCTTCCTCTATTCCTTGAACAGCATTGTATTGTAATATGTCTACATATTTTGCCAAATATTCTGTTTTCTTTTACTTGAGACTTCACTTACTAGATACAAACTGACACTTTTTCACCTTGTTCTTTCATTATAATGTACGACACCTATGATATCTGAGCAGCTTTATGATCCTGACTGTTTTCATGTTTTCAAAAACCAAAATCCTTATCCATAGTTCATTTCCAGTTATTAAAGCCAATTTTTGTGAATGTGACTATCCCATATTTGCTTTCAGTTCCAAAGAATCTACATGGGAAACAAAAGGCTGAATCAGCTTGAATCCTTTATTCCAACCATTTAAAAAACTTATACCAATCAGTATGGACACATCTCTTTCTATTGCCAAATGTTTTCTGAGAAAATGCGTTAATTCAGACTGTTGTGTAAGTTCATTTGAAGTTTAGGCAATATCACTGGGAAGATAGTTTGAAACAGCAGAACCACTTACCGCCCTCGATTGTGTCTTCTGAATCAATTTCATCTTCTACTGGTTATCTTCAAATTCCTCTACACTAGCATCAGAATGACTTCTAGGGATGGCATTATCAAGTTTTGACTATTTATTATCTTGCCTAAAATTACCGGATAGAGTAACTCGTTTACTAACATGTTAAGCTCTTGATCTGCTTGCACTATACCAGACTAATTAAAATTTCATTTTCACACAGACAAAATCACAAAAGAGCGTTGATTTACACACAAATTGTCTCCACATAGAAGGAAAACCACCATGCCAGGAACTCAACTACTCGCTCACACTAAGAATGAAACATTGCGAATGAACCACGGCTCTTAAAATTGATTTCTTCAATAGGAAAAGAAGTTCAAAAAAGGTAAAAAAAAAAAAAAAATATCAAAGAAGCACAAGAGAACAAAACAACAATTGTCAAGAATGGAAGCAGAAAAGCACTGCGGCATCTCCTAACTGTGGAACAATGGCATTTTGTTTACATGTTTATGTTTCGCACATTGATGAAAGGAACCCAACTGAGATGGAGAATCTAGAAACGTAATTAATTTTTAAAGTGAAACTGAGTTATGTTAGTCAATTGTTAAGATCGCTTTGTGTGCTTTATAATTCTTTAGCAGCTTGTTACTTTGTGTTATCTAAATAATATATATCATATATTTGTTCTATTTGGGTGGGCAGATGGGTAGGCTGAGACTATTTTAGGGTGGGCTAAAGCCCACCCTTGCCCACCCACCCATCAGGGCACACACCAAGAAAGTAATTTTTAATAATTGTACACTCAGATACTGTGAATTTTCCATGTTTCATTTTTGCATTTCAGAGAAATACAACCAGACTGACTGATCAACAGCAGAAAATTAACGGTGGAAGAGCCCCCTTACCCCTCTACACATGCTTGAATGTGAAAAAGAACGTCTCAGCAAGAGTGTTCCAGGTAATGTCAAGACATTTTGCATGTATTTTCAAAGAATGAAATCAATGAATTATGATAATGCAACATGCATACGGTTATTTTCCTGTAGTTTACGGTTATTACAAGCATAAGAAAACAGTTTTTCGTTGTGACGTTTCAGGAGAAAACATCAAGAGACTTTGTGAAAACAATGATGACTTTGAATTACCTGATGATATTTGGGATTCATAATTTTAAATAAAAAAATAATGTGATCAAAAATTTTATATCTGAAATAAAAATAAAATAGACTGCTTCTTTTTACAGTTAAGTTGCTATATTACAACAATGTAACATTGGCAACATCCATTACATAACGGATTCTTTATGTTTAAAAAATTGCTAACCATTGTTATAACTGTATCTTTAGTCAAAATGAAAATAAATGTCTGATGAAGGGAGCATGTGTTCTCCTGAAACGTCACAATGTAAAACTGTTTTCTTATGCTTGTAATAACCGTAAACTACAGGAAAATAATTCTACAATGCAAGCAATGCGTACATACAAGAAAAACTATTATGCATACAGTTGCAGTGATAATTTTTATTCAATGAACTTGATAAAATAATTCAACGTGTAATACTTTTCAGTAACCCAATTTACTGCATTGAAAGTGTTACTTTGATCTATTGGTTATATCCAGTCTTTGCAAAGTAACTTTTTTATAACTGAATGCAGTATGCATGAAGACTAAAATATTATTTCTGTTCTTTTTAGCAAACCATAAATTTGATCATTAACATTGATATTCAAAGAAAAGTAATTGTAAAGTAACATTCTGTTACTGATTACCTAAAAATAAGTAACTGATTTACAGTTAGAGTTATTCATTTCTAGTTTCAGTTACCATTAGTAGAAAAGTAACTCCTTTACAAGTAGCTTGTTACTACCAAACATTGGTTACAACATGAATTGCATTATTTTAGATTTCTTTTTTTACTAAGGAGACTTGTAACTTCTTATTTTGTAATAACTTTTTAAAATTTTGATTAATTAATTAAAAGAATTATTCTTTCATTGTGGTAATTGAACATGTACTGTCACATGAACCGAAGGTTACAGTAAAAATCTTCCGACTGGTCCTCCAACCATGAGTCCACAGCCCTTATCACCTCAGAATCATCAGAAATTTTTTGCCCACGAATGTCATTCTTCAAATGTTTGAACAAATAGAAATCACTGGGGGCCAAATCTGGGGAATAGGGTGAGTGGGGCAACAATTCGAACGATGCATCTGCGATAGCGGCCCTCACAATGTGTGAGGTGTGGACAGGTGCATTGTCCTGGTAAAGGAGCACACCACGGGTCAACATCTCACGCCTCTTTTTCTTGTAGGAATCACGTATTTTTTTGATTAGGTCATTGTAGTATGTACCAGTGATGGTTTGGCCTTTTTGTAGATAGTCCACAAGAAGGACACCCTTGCAGTCCCAGAAAATTGAGGCCATCACCTTCTTGGCTGACGTTTGCACCTTGACCTTCTTCGTTGGTGGAGAATGTGGATGTTTCCACTCCATGCTTTGTGATTTTGTTTCTGGGTCGAAGTGATGGACCCATGTTTCATCCATAGTTAGTCACAAATCAATGAGTTACAAATCGGGCAAGGAAATCGTCTATATCAGCACGAAACTTGTCAAGAAGTTCTTGACTGATGAGCACTCGGGTGCGCTTCTGATCTGGGGTGAGGTTTCGAGGGACCCATCTTGCAGCAATTTGTTTCATTTGCAATTCCTGAGTAATTATGTTTTGCACAGTGCCATATGACAGGCCACACATCTCAGCAACATGATGGATAGTGACTCGATGATCCTTCAGCATGATATCGTGGACTTTGTTAATGTTTTCGGTCGTCATGGCAGTTTTTGGTGCTCCACTTGCATGTTCATCCTCACACGACTCTCTCCCACAATTAAACTCATGACACCATCTCTTCACCATACTGTATGAAGGAGCAGTGTCCCCTAGTGTATCCACCGAATCCTCATGAATTTTGGATATCGTCCACTTCTTCTTCAAAAAATATTTGATCACCGCTCTCACTTCAATTTTCTCCATTCTGGCACATTGACACAACTTCACTCAGTTAAACCCCTGTAAAAAGAAAACTGTGCGTTACTCAGACTTGAAATTCAGAATGAAAGCATATAAAGCATCACTAAACAATAACAAAATATAAAATCAATCATAACGTCATTCCTTCTATGTTAGGGTCGGAGCAACCTGATCGCCCCTCGTATAGTAAGTAATAACTTGACTATGCAATATTAGATCACGTAGAACACAATGAAAGGTCCTGGTATTTTGGTTCATTGTCCTCAAGTTACTACACTATAGGGGCAGTCAACAGGTACTTGGAAACCGCAAATAGGCCATATTGGGTTCAGGCACCTTAATTGTTATTGCCACACTATAATGTTACCTACATTGATTTCTCCTTGACTTTCTTTTCTTTTCAGGATTGGATAGAATTTAGTCCATATGAAATTGGGCTTGCTAAATATGGAACTTTTATGAAATCCGAACATTTTGGTTCAAAATTTTACATGGGAAAATTGCTGAAAACCTTTGATGAGTTTCCCTTACACTTTCTGCAAGGAGTTTGGGGAAGTGCATTTTGTATATTATTCAAACGAGTTGTTCAAGAGAAAGGTAAAAGGGACATAGCTGAAATGCTGCGAGATGAAAATGAAGAAATGCAAGAATTAGGTGAGAATATTAATCTTATCAATTCTTGTTTTAGTGAGAGCTAGAAAGTTTGTTTGTATGTGTGTGAAAACGTAAGATTTTTTTTAAAAAATGTAACTTTTTCTTATGTGTAATCATCAGAATGATGCCAATAGAAATAGTATAATTATGGATTGGACATTACTAGGACTTTAGGGTTGGAAATGGTACCAATGTATTTTCATAGTACAATAGATTTGGTCTAGGAAAATTGTCCAAATATTGTACAAAAGTATGAGTCTCGGTAGCTATTGTACACAGACCTGTCTCATTCTACAGTGTGTTTCAAAAATTGCACAACCCAAATTTTGATAATTGATAATATGAAAACTGTAAGAGATATTTACACCAGATTTTCTGTATTGTATAGCCTCGTAGCTAGTGTTGCTAAGGTGATATGTCCCTAAAATGGCACTTTTTCACTTAATCCAAGTAATCGGCAATCCCAAATCTATCAAATACTACACCTGACCAATATTTGTCGTAAATGACAATTAATGTGGTATCAGTCATCAGAGAATTAATTATGAGCCTATGATAATTTTTTGCACATTTGTCTCACACAAAAGTGGCATTCTGGAAACCAACCTCCACAATTTATTAGTTCATAGAATTTTATGTATGAAGTAAACTGATAATGATAAGCATTGAAAAATATCTCAATTGATGAGGCTTCATAATGCAGAAGCTCAGTATAAATATATCTTAGAGTTTTCATGATATAAACCATAAAAGTTTGGGTTGCATGACTATTGAAACACTGTAGGTATTGTCTTAACTGGTCTCAGAGTGTCTGTCCCTACCACCTATTATGTCATGAAATTAGTCACAACACACACACACTTTAAAACTTATTGCTCTATACAAACGTGACTATCCAGAACATTAATTGAGCACAGTATAGCTCCATCTGTCCTGTTTTTGTACCTAAGGATTAATTAATTATTTCTCTATTGTCACATAAGGATCAGTCAGTGGAAAACAGGCCACCCTGTATAACTATGAAACTATGTGCTTAGCTTAAAATTAATCCCTTTAGTCATTGAGCCATTTGTCCCACCATCCTGGCAGCCCTGTAGAAGGTGGGCAGTTGCTGTAACAACCAGTCAATTACTTCATCCTTTACCTCAGTTTCCAAGTTGAACTAGTGACCATGCAGTGCCTGTTTCAGCTCACTTAAGATGGCATAATCGCATGGTGACATGTCCAGGCTATGAGGTGGGTGCTGGAGTGTTTCCGATTGAAATATGTATAACAGGTACCGAGCAATGTTCGTTGTATGCGGACATGCATTTTCATGCAACACCACCACCCCGGACAACAGCAAACCTGGTCTCTTGAATTTGATGGCCTGATGCAGATGCATCAAAGTTTCTGTATATCGCATGCCAGTAATGGTTGCACATTTCTCACAAAGTCCTCTAAGCAGGGGATTCCTGCAGTCAAAGAACAATATGAGGAGCACATGACCATGGGAACTCGGAATAGCCTTTGATTTCTTCGGTGGTGGCGAGTGGCAGTGCATCCACTGCTGACTTTACCACAAGGAACACCTGTATTTTCTATGTTGAATTTGTAAAATATTAATTATCATTATCTGTAAATGTTTTGTTTGTAATTAGTCCATCCCTAGTAAACATAGAAAGCATTTTACAAATTTGCCTTTCTCTTATCTTCTTTCCAGAGAACTTTAAACCTGCAGACGATGATTTGGAAGACAACTGTGACAGTGGAAGTTCGGATGATGAATATGAAGATGAAAGCTCAGATGAAGGTTTTGTGACAGACAGTGCTGGAAGTTCTGCAGCTAACAGCCCTTGTACACCGACCAATGGAAGTTTTCCTGGCTTAGAAGAAACAGTGTCCAGGGAAAGTGATAAGAGAAAGGAAGTGACAGATAGGAAAAGTGACAGTGGGGTTTCCAATGATAATGATGAAAGTAAAGATCTACTGCAATCAAAAGCAGATGACTGGAAACAGAAAAGGTACATCCGTAAATTTTTATCACATAAATTCTATTCAAAGTAAAATATCTATATTTTGTTTGAGGATAGAAAATTAGCTGCTTTTCTTTTCTGATCATGATAATTTTCACTATGGTGCCTTCTGAAATGACTGAATGGAGACAATGTGTTGCCATTGATAATTTTAATAATATTCACTGATCCCTGCTAGCTGGTTCATAAGTTTTTATTCATTATCCTTCAGAGATAGTTCCAAGGATGGATAAGAGTTGACAATGCCCCAACCAAAAGCAGGATAGCCCACCCTCCAAACATGTAATTTTGCAGACTTTTTGTACACCACACGCCTTCACATCAGGAACTTGCATCTGATCTTGCATGAATGAATTACTTACTTATTACTTACAAATGAAGTTTGCTTTGTGGTATGTTTCTGAGCTATGATTTATGCCTACATCACAGAGTCCTAATATAGAGGGTGTGTAAAAAATAAGCATCATAACTTCAGGAATGTGTTCATATGTAAACAATGAAAAAAGTTTATATAAACATAGGTCCAGAAATTCTTGGTTTCCGAGTTATAGGCTTTCACAACACATGCGAACTGGAATGTCTTCATCTCCTACAGGTGGCTATGACACTGAGTTCTTCACAGTACTCGAGAGGAGATGTTGAAAATGTTCACCTCCTACCTCAAGACAGGCCACACATCGGTATCATATGGCCTCACTCCCAAATTCTGGTCTCTAAAGCATTACATCAGAGCCGCAGTGGTCTAGTCAGTAGGGTGTCTGACTGCCTCGCAGGTTCAATTCAGGTGTGGGTGATCCAAGGTTGGATTTTTTCCAGCATTGTCCCCGCATAAAGTGGTTTTGTGGCTCACCCAGCTGCTTCAATTCAATGGGTACCTGAGGACAACTTGTGGGGTGGTAAGGGTGGTGAGAGCATGGTGCTGATCACATCACATCCAAAATGGCCAACATCAAAAATGTGGCATGATGCAATATGCAGAGGGAACTTTACTTTTTACTTACTTACATCATTAACATCTGCTAAACCATACATGTAGTGCATACCCGCTCGCTCTTGATTTTACAATACAATACAATACAATATATTTATTCATCGTTAGACATTGTACAATGCAATAGATGCCGTCAGTTATTGGTTACATATTTGTTATTGTATATATGTAAATATATAATTATATATAGAGAGAGGGATTACATGGAACTCCAATATGTTATAGATACTAATATGAGAGTATATGCATATATAAAGTAAGAGTACATAGACATAAGACAATTATAATATTAGTGACGATGAAATAATATAAATATGGCAGTGGCAATATACATAACAATAATTCATAAAACAGGAAATAAACAATACAATACATTCTAGAATATTAAATCATTTTTGGGATGGATTTCGAATTCTTCTAGATTGTAGAAGACCTTTTCTTTTAACCAGGGTTGAAGTACACTTTTAAATTTTTTAAGAGAGACACTGTGAGCAGCTTCTGGTAATATGTTGTATAACTTAATTCCTAAATACTTGTAACTATTTTGTGTTTTACTTAATCTGATTGATGGTGTGTCGAGCTTGTAACAGAATCTTGTATTGTGTCTGTGCACAGTGTGTCTTGCGTTATAATTATGTACATTTTCTTTTGTATACACTAGACAGGTATACACAGACTGAGCTTGGCACAGTCATTATCTTTAGTTCTTTAAAGAGATTTTTACAGGAAACAGACTGATCAAAGACTCCTGCCATGCTTCGTAAAGCTTTTTTCTTCCAGATAAATACATCCCCAGCACCAGATGAGTTTCCCCACAAGAGAATTCCATAAGTCAGAAGGCTATGAAAATATGCATAATATGATTGCAGCAACAAGTCCTTGCTAATGCATGTTCTAAGCTTTTTAAGTAGAAATACCACCCTGGCAAGTTTGGAACATAGGTGATTTGTTTGCGACTCCCAAGATAATTTGGAGTCTAAGTGTAAACCAAGAAGTTTTACAGAAGTCCATTCATGGCCATTTCCTAATGTAAAAAATATTTTCTCTGTTTTATTTTCATTAATTGTAAGTTGATTTGTTTCAAACCAAAAAGTGGACCTTTCCTCTATTTCCTTATCAAGCTTCTCAACTGTAAATTTGTCACTGCCCACCGTAAGGAATGTGGTATCATCTGCATATAAAACAGTCTTATGAGAATAATATTAGGTAAGTCATTTATATAAATATTGAACAACAATGGGCCAAGGACAGAACCTTGTGGAACTCCATTTTTTATATTTAAGAATTCTGATTTTATGTTGTCTACAGTGACCATTTGTTGTCTATTTGATAAGTAGGATTTTATTAGAGCAAGTTCAGTTTCTTTGATGCCATAGAAGTGTAATTTTTTTATTAATATTTGATGGGAAACAGAGTCAAAGGCTTTACTCAGGTCGATAAGTGTTGCACTTACAGAAAGTTTGGATTCAAATGCATCTAACACTGTGGAAACAATGGTTTCATTCGCTTTCACAGTGGATAAATGGGCTCTGAAACCATATTGTGCACTTGTATATAAATTCTTATTTGTGAAATAGCTATCGAGTTGATTATATAAACAGTGTTCTATAATTTTTGAGACAAGTGATATAGGACGGTAATTGTCGGGGCTCGATTTATCACCCTTTTTATACACGGGTATGACAACCGAGAGCTTGAGGCAGGAAGGAAAGTGCCCACAATACATCATCCACTTTATGAGAATGCAAAGTGGGTACTGTAGAATATCAATGATTCTTTTTAAAATAAAGTTTGACATTCCATAAAAGTCTTCCGATTTTGAATTATTTAGTTTTTGTGCTGCTTTTAAAATATCAGCAGGTTGGGTCTCATGCCACCGGAAGTCAGTCAAAATGTTACCAATGTTTTGTGACATGAGATTATTATATTCATAATCAAATTGATTCATAGAATTGTGGTTTGTATCCAATTTGTTACCTACCCTGACAAAGAAATCATTAAATTCGCTTGGAGTAATCGGAACATTTTCTTTTCTTCTGGGTTTCCCTCTGCCTAATTCTGCCTTAATGACATTCCAAGCTGCTTTGCATTTATTATTGGAGTTATTAATAAATTTATCATTTGCTGTGCATTTAGCTTTTCTAATTTCTGATCTGTAAATATTTCTTAATTTGATATATTTGTTCTTATCTGCGTTACCATTTTTAAATCCATTATAATACATCATAAGCAAGGTTTGTAATTTACTCAAGTGTGGATTATACCATTGACCTAAGTGTCTTTGTTCGCGTTTAGCTTTAATTGGTTTCTCCTTTTTTTGGACTCTAGGACAGCAAAGTCCACTCAACATGTAACCATAGAACTACCAGTTTGTGTTAAACAGTATCTTGTGTTGTTAACCAGAATGTCCATACCTCCTGTGTTGTGAAAGCGTATAACTTCCCTCGACATATGTTTATATGAACTATTGTTTATGTATGAGGAACACATTCCCGATGTTATACTGCTTATTTTTGGGGCACCTTGTTTAGCAGAGTGACTCGATACTATGAATAAATATTTCAAAGGATATCAAAACATTAATTTCAATTTTTGGATAGCATGTAGACATATAACAGATATAACATGGATATCCATCATTAGGTATTCAAGGATTGGAGATCTAATACATACCTGAAAGGAGGTACCACAGATATCCAGGATAGGAGATTCTTTGATAGGATAAAGGGAAGCACTACTTAAACATCAATTTCTGTTACACTAAATTGTACACACACACACACACAATTGTCTTATCACTGTAGTGACCAACGTTTTGAACCACCTGCAGCTACTGGTCTATCTAGAAAAAAGTAGATGTGAAAATAACTTACAGTTACTTAAAGTAACAGTAACCATAAGTGAGTAAGGTAACTGTAACTCAATTACTTTTGAAAAATAAGTTTCCAATCATTGCTACTGGTTGGACACAGAGGGGGAATTTTCTGGTCGCTCCAACAGTGAATAACATAGGCATAACTAGTGAGGAATTAAGATGGGCTTAAAACCGGCATCCTCAAAAGTTTTCATCGGTCATTGAAATTTCTATTTTACATCATGATTGTCTGTTGGAATGCAATGTGACATTACATAGTCAAAAAAATCTACATTATCAAATGGTTGCAATCTGTCTTAAATAGTCCCTAAATCACACTAAATTAGCCCGTTTCCCTCTGAAATATACTATGCCTCTCAACCAAGGGGTCTGCTGTGATATCCTGCAAACTGGGGTGACTTTGTGACACTTTTCATAGTTTTTTGAATACCATACGAAAGTATCATACTACAGCGTCCCAGTAATAAACTACAATATAAATATCAGACTTGAACTCGGACACCTTGGGCATGGGTGTCCTTTGTGAGTGTCACATAGTTGTCAGAATGGCATCCTATGGATTGGGGTGACTTTGTGACTTTGTGACATAGAAAGGCCACAGATACAATATTTTCCTGTGGACAACTACTCACGATAGTAGTTCAGATTTGTAGTTTACAAATAGAAACATATTGCAATATTTTGACAAAGGAATAAGGAAACAAGTGATGACATTGTGGCTGACATGATAAAAATGCAGGAAGAAATATGATAGAAGAAATAACTAAGCTCATTAGCAGCATATAGAATGAGGAGAAAATGCCTGTGCAGAGTGGAGAATTGGTATCATATGTCCTATACATAAAAAAGGAGACAAATTGGAATGCTCAAATACAGAGTCATAACATTATTGAATGTAACGTACAAGATACTATCAGGAATCTTAAATGAGAGAATAAAGAACTACACAGAGAGTAGATGAATATCAGTGTGGATTTAGATCAAATAGAAGCACAGACCAACTATTTGTAACAAGGCAGATAATAGAAAAGAACTATGAACATGATGTAATCCTCTACATGCTTTTTGTAGATTTCAAATAGGCCATTGACAGTGTAAGAAGAAAATAATTATTGCAGATCATGAGACAATTAAACTACCCAGATAAAGTAGTGAGACTAACAAAAATTATCACTGAGCATACAATAGCAAAAGTTAAAGTTGGAAATAAGATAAGCAATCCTTTTGACATCAACAGCAGAGTAAAACAGGGAGATGGGCTGTCAACTACCGTTTTCAACATTGCACTTAACAGAGACATTAGTGCAATTAACAAAAGACAGACTATATTTACCAATAAAAGTCAAATCTGCACCTATGCAGATGATGTAACGATCCTAGCAAGGACAAAATATTCAATGAAACAAGTATTTCAAGAACTGCAAACAGAAACAGAGAAAGAAGCCCAGAGGTAAACACCAAAAACAAAAAATGTATGATTGTATAACTTATAAGCAAATATAGACAAATACACAGCATACAAATAGAGGATATGGAAATACAAACAGTTCAAACTTTAAATACCTGGGAATGGTAATAAATAACAACAATCAAATTAGCAAAACAAATTGGGACAGAATACAAGCAGGCAACAAAACATACTATGTCAATCTACAGTTATTCAAGAGCAAGCTAATTGGCAGGACAACTAAAATGAAAGTATGTAAGACGTTAATGAATCCAATAATTACGTAAAGCTCTGTAGTGTGGACTCTCTCGAAGGAAGATGAATACCACCTGAAAGTTCTAAAAAAAGAAGAATCAGGAAAATCTATGGACCCTTTAAGGACGAATGATGAATGGAGAATCAGAAATAAGTAAGAAATAGATGGAATACTCGATGGACAAGATATAGTTAGATTCGTAAAATCACAAAGAATCAGGTTGATGGGGCACGTCGAAAGAATGGGAGAGGAAAGATTGCCAAAGAAAATAATGAAAGAACGAATGTATTCAAAGAGGAGAAGAGGGAGACAAAAATCAAGATGGAGGGATGAAGTGATCCAGGACCTGAAGAAGATGGAAATAAGAGAACGGGAAAGAAGAATACAAAATAGGGAAGACTGGAGTCACATTGTGAAGGAGGCCAAGGCCCACCAGAGGCTGTAGGGCCAGATGGTAAGGTAAGGTGATAAGAAAACAACACCCACTGGTTTCTATACAAGAGAATGAAAGACACGTGTTATGCTCCTACAACCTTTTATTCAATCCTACAATAAATTTGAGATTTCAGAAACCATAAAAAATATCTCAACATCCAATTATCCTAGGCTGATCTATTTTACACAATATTTCATCCCTTGAGTATAGAAGATTGTCAGCCTTCAGTGAACACAATTTTTCCGCCTGCTCTTTTTTTATGAATGACTCCATTGGATCTTGGTGTCTCTAGACTTGTATCCTTTGTCTTTAAGTTCTGCCAAAGTGTGTTCCGGTGGATTCCGTACTTTTCCTTTGCAGAGAGGAGTCATATTTGTTTAAATCTAAGTTTGGTTAGCACATCATTTAACATTTCTTCACTATAATTTCTGTACGAGTAGGATCCAATACACCTTTTGTGCATGGGTGGCATTGTTGAACCTCCACAAGAACACAAACTGACCCTACAAACTGAAGTAGATTTGGAGTACCTTTTGTGTTGGACAGAACATGTCAGGAATTCACCCCATAAGGTAGCGAAATTTGCCAACATGACCTGTACTATCTACACACCAAATACCACAGACTTCACATCAAAAGTATATGATTCACTACTGTTCCTGTGTCTACAAAACTTATCCTAGTCACCCATTTCTGTGACTTTCACACAATCACAATGCATGCAACGAAAAACAATTGTCTGCTGTTTGCAACAAAGCAGCTGGAAGTTCAGATTTGCACATGTGAGAATGTGAGATACACAAATCACTGACTCATTCATTAACAAAACAAGCAACATTAGCGTAGGATTCCAGAATCCGTCCATCTCTCACAAAATCACCCCAGTTTCTGGTATTCCTACAGTCTTTGTTCACTTATCTGAAGCCCATAAATGAAAACGGTGAGAGAAAGAACATATTTGGTTCTATTATTTTTTGGTGAAAAAAATTGAAGACTTTGGTACAAAAGTGTAGACAGAAAATATTCTCCAAGATTTAGGCAGTGTATTAGTGACTATTAGTCACAAGCACTTAAACATCCAATCTTTTGGACATTTTCCTCACTTCATTTCTCACTCAACATGCATTTAATTTAGAATTTGCTTCTCAACATAACTTGGCAATGTATATAGCTACCTTTCTGTTATCTTTACAAGTATGCCATCACACACAATTATCACAAAAATTTCATTTCTAAAGTATTGTTTGAGAAATATAAATTCCAAATCAAATAATTCCTTATCAAGTAATAAAGAAAGTTTTGCAAAAAGTCCAGGATTTGTTTAACCTGTGTTTAATGTGGATATGTAAATTGCCTGAATATAATTGTAACTGATTGTAAACCAGAAACTAATGACAGTGGTAGTATGTATTGTATCGTGCTATTAGCAAGACTATGAATATTTTTTTTTTAGCTATCATCATGTAACATTTAGGACTGCATAACTAGGCATAATTAGTGAGGAGTTCAGACCCCTCTGACTTACAACCAACACCCTCAGAAGTTTCAATTTGTAATTGAAATTTCTAATTTTACATATCTATTATATAATTAGTACATAAGAATTAGAGATGGGACCAATTAATCGGTACTCTATCGGTATCGGCCGATATAGGCATATCGGTTTATCGGTAAAATTAACGACTATTTTACCGATCTGATATATCGTTAAATATCTGATAATTTAGTGCAAAATTCTACCATTTTGTTGTAATTTTTATTGTTAATCTCCATGCCCTACTTTCTAAAAAAGTAAATGTATAAATATGCAATTTCTTTTTCACTGCAGTCACCTTGAAACACACATTTATTAAGGAGGTCAATGAACCTTCATGTTCTTCAAGGACCATTTCTAATTTTATATCGGATCGGTAGAATATCGGTTATCGGTATCGGTAAATTTTATATCTGTACTTTATTTGTATCGGCAAAAATTTCATATCGGTCCATCCCTAATAAGAATGCATCACCTTGTATCTACTCCACCTCAAAATGTACATGTAATTATGATAACATGTGAATGGAGTTTCAATACTGATGTTGTTATGTAAGCATATGTAAAGAACAAAATTAAATTTCCTTTGTTCTGCTTGTTTCAGTCTAACATTTAAAAAGATAACAGTATGACATTTCAAATAATTTTGCTGATTCTTAATTTAATACTCTTGCGTTATTTTTGTATAATGAGCAGAATAATTTGATTATATAGGCGTGAAAGGAAAACTAAAAAGAGAAAGACCCACAAATCGTTCTGGGAAAGTGCCATGGACAAGGTTTTCTGCAGTTCAATTTTGGACACTCGAGCTGGAAGGGCTGGTCTCGTCTTCAATCCACTTCGAGACCTTGACTTGGAAGTCACGTTTCCTGTTTCGCCTTTCTCTCCCCTTGGCTTAGCTGAAGATGATGGTAAGAACTGCCCTGGAATTATTATAATTTAAACTATATTTTTCGTTTAAGTTTGCTAAATGTGTACTGTTAATTGTTTTTGATCCATATTAAACTTGATTAACTACATATCTGGAAAATTTATCAACGAAGCACAGATCAACTAAGTGCATACAAGTATTAATACAAAAATATGAATACATTATGGCATTCCATGTGAAAGTGTTCCTGAACCACAATTTTTAAAATGACATGCAGTGCTGTAACTTTATTCTGTTTTGTGAGTGAACAATGTACAGATGTCTTTTGGATAAAAATTCAAGTTTTATACATAACTAAGTTAGAAAGTAGAAGGTATTTTACATATTATTTGTTTATTTTCACTTTTTTATTTACTTTTGTTGTCGATTTAGTTTATTTTACTTCGCGTTTTGTGCCTCTTGGCTAATTTGCGAAGATGGGGATGAGTGATGAAATGATGAAATTGATGAATGGACATTCACAAACAACCAAGCCCGACCGGGATTCGAACCCGGGACTCTTGGCATCGCAGCGTGATGTGCTAACCACTCGGCCATAGGGTCGGGTTTTTATTTACTTTTGTTTTGTATTGTGTTCCACCTGTGACACCAAAAAACATTTGATTTCTCCTCTAACTGTGACATTTCTGATCAACTCCACTAGAATATTCAAAGGTCAATTACCTTCTCTCTTTGCCTTAAATAATTTATTTTTCATCATTTTACAATTCACGGAAATTAAAATAAATTTCTTATTAAGTGAAGAGGCAGTGTTTTGTCTGTCCCACCCGTGTTCACTTATAGCTACAAATATTGGAAAGTATTATAACCCATTAAAGCCCATGATCCCCATTTGGGGTTCACACATACATATATGTATATTGCTTCACTGAGAATAATATATCAATACATTTTTTCTTCTACGCACATGAACACTTCATTGAAGGTTCTTCTTGCTTGATGAAGCAAAAACAGTTAACACATAAATTTTAAATAAAGTTATAGATAGTATAATCCAATCTCTATTTTATCGGTTTTCTCTAAAGTAATAGAGAAAATTATGCTAAATAGATTAGTAACTTTCTTGGAAAAATATAAAATTCTATCCAAACATCAATTTGGATACCAAAAAAGTAAATCAATATCAGAAGCTCTTTTCAAATTTATAAATAACATACTACAATCGACAGACAAAAAAAAAAATGTGTATGGATTATTTTTAGATTTTACCAAAGCATTTGAATTGGTACAGCATGATATTTTACTAGATAAAATGGATCATTATGGAATCGTAGGTTAAGCAAAAAAAATGGTTCACTTCCTATTTAAAAGACAGATGTCAACATGTAGATATTAACAAAATCAAATCAGACAAATTGTTCGTCAAAACAGGTGTACCGCAAGGTTCAATTTTTACTGAACATAAATGATCTTCCAGAAACTTTATCAGAGTCTCAAACATACTTTTTACGGATGATACAAACATCATAGTAAAAAGCCTGGAACATGAGCAACTTCAAAAGAATTCCATTTTGACAACGACACAACTAAACACCTGGCTAACCAACAACAAGCTTTCCCTGAATGTTAATAAAACAGTTCTAAGAAATTTTAATTCAGTAAAGCAAACAAAAAACTTTAATGTAATTATTAATAATGAAGTCATCAAAGAAAAATATGCAATAAAATTCTTAGGAGTATGGATAGACACAAACATGCCTTCGGACATGCAAATTACTATTTTAACTGAAAAGTTAAGCAGGCTCTGCTACATGATGAAAATCCTGAGAAATGTTTTATCTTTAAATGATTTAAGGACAGTATATTTTGGACAGATTCAACCTGTATTTACATATGGTATCTCCTTCTGGTGCATTTCACCCAAAATGCAGAAAATTTTTATTTGGCAAAAACGAATATTAAAAATTATGAAAAATGTATCCCTCTTAACCCCAACAAAACAAATTTTCAATGGATTTCAAATATTATCTCTTCCATGTTTGTATGTTTGTATATATTAGAAACATTGTACTTTATTCATACAAATTCTGAAATCTTCTCAAAAAATCTGGTAATACACAAATACAGCACTTGTAGGAATAACTCCCTCAACCTTTCTACTGTCCACACATCCAAAACACACAATGATCTAGGATTTCAAGGTGTAAAACTTTATAACAAACTTCCAGAGGAATTCAAGAATCATAATCCAACTAATTTTAAAATGACAGTAAAGAGCTTGCTAGTGAAGTATTTGTTTTACAGCACAGAGGAGTACTTAGATCATATTTTTCATTAATAGACATAACCTTTGATTTTCCTCTATTTTTTATGTTATGTTATTTTATACTCTTTTATACTTTTTAATATGCTTAAGTATGTGTTAATTCCTTTGTACTCAAAATTATACATGTAATTGACCTATCCCATATCATAGTGTTATTTGTACTCATATGATCAAGTGGATAGAAATAAATCTAATCTCACTTCATGATAACATTTTTAAATATTATTATTTTTTCTTAATTTTTACAAACTGTCAAACTGTAAAATAATTTTGATGTTATCTAACATATGTAATTACTAAAAATGTTAAAAACCTTGTAATAGTATGTTGATATATGTAATTGTAAGTGAATTGATCTGTTCAACATCATGTACTTATGATCTAATGAACGGAAATAAATGAATGAATTATGAATTAGTTATGTTCAAGAATGTAATATTTTCATCCATCATTCATCCATTAAAAATAATTTTTAAATGTATTTGTAGAAAGTTTTGGGTTTGATTTTTTTAACATAGCATGTTTATTCTTTCAATATATCACTTTGATCAAGATCTTCATATATATGAGATGCCATTTTGTTCTACAGCATAATGGGAATCATGGGTATTGCCATGCGGAAAAAAAAACTATTCTGTGGATGTAAATTTCACTTTTGTGTAGCAATAAGAGTTTGGTCTTTTATTTCAATGAAGAATAAATGCCAAACAAAATGAACATTCCTCAACACAGTACGTACAATGGACTCTTCCAGAAAATCAACTACACTCTGTCCCGGTTATCACTGGAGCATGGCTAACTTATTGGCAAAAAGATAATGTCAGGAAATTTATAAATATAAATTATGCCAACAAATGCACTTAAAATTCACGATACAACAGAGAAGAAATATAAAACCAAAAAATGAAGAAAAAAAATTAAAAAATGTTAAAGATTACTGAAAAATTACCTAATAGTCAAAAAGACTGAAAGATGCAAGGCTCAGAAAAGAAAAAGATGGTTTTTCATCAACTAGTGATGACCATACCAAGAAGACAAAGTGCTGCTGTACTTTTAGGGAGGGGCGAAAGCCAAATGTTTTACTGCAAAGAATATTTGTAAAGAAATGCTTTCTGTTTATTGCAAGAAGTGTTTGTCATAAAATGTGGTAAGCAGTTGAGTCAATGTATTAACTCAAGGATGCTCGAAAGTTACCAATGAGATTGTGATGGAAGCAAATGTGCATGTTGAGGATTGAGCTGACAGATGAATAACAATAAATGTATGGCAACTACAATAATGTGTTCTCATTGAATTGAATTGAATTGATTTGGTGTTTTAAGTCTGCTTTATGCACAGTAAGGCTAATTGGGACTGGACCTACAGTTTATAGTGGAATCCAAACCACTGTGCCTCCACCGGGTATCGAACCTGGGACCCCTTGATTACAAGGCGACGACGCTACCACTGCACCATTAGGGAGACCCTAATGTGTTCTCACAGTTTAATATACAGCAGAATATACAATTGTTTGATTTTTCGTTAAGTTTGTTCATGATGGGTACACAGAGAACTGTCCAGAATGTACAGAATGAAGCAATAGGAACTGCTCTTTCAACTGGCAGAAAGAATGTTGAGAAATGTTAAAGGTTTTTAGGTTTGTATCTCCCATAGTGTACTTTTTGATTAACTTTATTTGTGATCTAGGTATTGACTTCCCCTCATAATTAATACATAGCTATACATACTTGTATTTACAAATGAATGGAATAATTTTTATTCATTCAGCTACTTATGTACTTTAAATAGATGATATTACAACATATTGTTAAATGAATTTTATTGTATGTTTTACTTTCAGAAACTGACTTCAAGGAAGTTTATGAACCATTTGAAACTCATTCCAAGAAATTGTACCTGGTCGACTCAGGGCTAACATTTAACTCCCCGTACCCTCTACTCCTCCGACCACAGAGGGCAGTGGATCTCTACCTTTCATTCGATTTCAGCGGCAGACCTGCTGATGAACACCCACCTTTCAAGGTTAGTCTTTTACGTTATTTTCTGCAATTTCAGGTTTCATGTCTGTATCACATGCAACTGAGCAAATCAGTTTTCATTTTATCTGATTTTATTTGCCTAATGCTTAGAATAATCACTTGGGCTTGGAAGTTGATAAAAAATCATATTCTTTCTGAACTTTGAAAACAACTCTAAACCTGATATCAGTCCGTTTCCCATAAGTTAGAACCAGAAAACATAATTTTTATTTTGTATTTCTTTGTACTTTTGGGGTTATGTCATTTTTCAGTATTTTTTGTCTTCTTTAATGCATTCTTCTTCATTTTTGAGTTTTATTTTTTTCTCCCTTGTTGTTTCGTATATTTCAAAGGCATTTGCTAGCATAACTTACATATTTAAATTTCCTGACATAGTCTTTTTAGCAAGTTAGCCATTTATCGAAAATACGGTCAATGGAAATGCACAATATTATTTTTAACTGAAAGTTTGATGTTGAACTCAACGCAGATATTTCCGTAACTTGGTTTTACAAGGAGTAACAACACGTACTAACAGTTAATTAACACTTTATTAGTGTCTAACGCGACCGACCGCGACGCGATGTACATTGCTACATTCCTGGTACAATACAACTTTCTTGGAGAGCATTCTCCACAGACTACTCACTACAGAGCAAAAACAAATGATAAGTCAATTTGACCATGTTGGGAAAGTGTGTCTTTTGTACAACGTTCAACACTTCCCCTCAAAAACAACTTTCACAAGCTTCCCTTTACAAAAAAACATTGCTACCCTTTAACATAACAATAAGTACACTACTTTTAATTTCCCACTCCCATTAAGCCACATAATTTAGCAAACCTAACTTTCGCTAATGGTTTCGTGAGAATGTCTGCTACCTGACTTTCGGCATCAATGTGTTCCACATTTAACATTTTTTCCTGAAACTTTTCTCTTACAAAATAATAACGCACTGCAATATGTTTTGAGCGTTTATGAAATTCAGGATTTTTTACTAACTTAATAGCACTAGCATTGTCCACCAGCAGTGTGGGCATTCCTGTCAGATGAGTGATCTCATCCAATAGTCTTGTTAGCCATATCACTTCCTTCGCTCCCTCGCTGGCTGCCACAAATTCAGCCTCTGTTGTTGATAGAGCAACAGATTTCTGCTTCCGGCTCATCCAAGATATCGCTCCACCTGCATACTTGCATAGAACTCCAGTTGTTGAGCGTCTTGTTGTTGGATCTCCACCATAATCTGCATCACTGAAGGCTTCCAGGATCCCAGGATTATGATTTGAATTGTAGCATATTCCATAAGCAGTGGTTCCTCGTAGATACTTGAAAATTCGTTTCACTGCTTGCCAATCAGATAGTCTTGGACTGTCCAATGCTTGCGACACTAATCCAACAGCATAGGAGATATCTGGCCTAGTGACTGTAGCCAGATACATCAAGCTGCCAACTGCTTCTCTGTAAGGCACACTAGTGTCTACTAACTGCCGTGCGTTTTCTTCCCCTGCATTTACACTTCCCTTTTCAGCAGGTGTTGACACAGCATTTGCTTCACTCATGCGAAATTTCTCAAGAATTTTCTTTGTATAGTTTTCTTGACATACAAAAATAGAACCATCTTCCTTTTGTGTTATTTGTATGCCCAAGAAACAATCTAATGACCCAACCACAATTTCAAATTCTTCTTTTAGAGTTCCGAGAAAACTGTTGATATCTTCAATATCATTGCCAGCAACTAAACCATCATCCACATAGATGGCTACGATCATTTTCTTTCCATTTTTCTTACGAATGAACATACTGGGATCAGCTTTGCTGCATGTAAAACCATGCTTCGACATGAAATTCACAAATCGTCTATTCCAGCAACGAGGTGCTTGCTTCAGTCCATAAAGACTCCTTTTTAGCTTACACACACGACCAGTCCCGTCATCAAACCCTTCAGGTTGACACATATAGATTTCCTCATCAAGTTCACCATAAAGAAAAGCTGTTTTCACATCAAATTGAGCTAACTTCAACCCTTTGCAAGCTGCAACACTCAACACAGTTCGTACAGTATCAAATCGAGCCACTGGACTAAAGGTTTCATCGTAATCAATCCCACTCTTCTGTAGATAACCCTTTGCTACCAGTCTTGCTTTAAATCTGAAGATACTGCCATCTGCTTTGGTCTTTACTTTTAGAACCCACCGATTATCAATAACTTTCTTATTGCTTGGAGGTTCAACTAGTATCCAAGTATGGTTCTTAGCCAAAGACTGCATTTCATCTTCCATTGCTAATTTCCACTCTGCAGCATTTCTTGATGACATGGCATCTTTATATGAGCTCGGTTCTAAGCAATCTACCTGTAACACATAACCATCTGACATCCACACTGGTTTCTGCACCCTTTGACGATCTCGCAATTCATAACGTGGTTCACTTCCCCCAGTTACATCTCCTGTGATGCATCTGTTTCCTGTATCATCGTAGTTTGCAGACTCACTACCAGGGCTATCAGGTTCTTCCACAGTAGATTCAAACATTACTGATTTTTCTGGTGAAACAATTTCAAAATACTCTTTTACTGGCAAAATTGTTTCCGTGCAAAAAATAACATCACGACTGAGCAACACTTTATTAGTTTTCTGATTCCAGATGCGGTAACCATCTTTTTCATCACAGTAACCAATCAGAAGACCCTTAATGCTCTTTTTGTCCCATTTCTGTCGCTTTTGCTTTGGTACATGAACAAAACACTCTGTTCCGAACACTTTCAAATGATCTACACTTGGTAAGTCTTTTCCATACCAAAGTTCATATGGTGTCTTTTTCTCTACAGTTGTTGGTCCAGTTCTGTTCAGAACATACGTTGCAGTATTCACTGCTTCAGCCCAAAGTTTCACTGGAAGACCTTTTGAATGCAACATTGAGCGTCCAGATTCAACCAATGTTCTGTTCTCACGTTCTGCAGCTCCATTCTGTTCAGGTGTATAAGGCAGCAGCAACTTCCGATTTTTGTTTCAGAAAAAACACGCGTCGGAATTTCGAAAAGTCATCTTTGAAACAAACAAAATATAGTGCACCACCCAATGATTTTGTTTGCATTGGTCCACACACGTCAGCATGGATTCTTTCACCTGGTTTTTCTGCACGAGTAACTCGCTGTCCAAAACTTTTACGATGTTGCTTGCCAACCACACAGCCTTCACAAAACTGATCATCAATTTTTACATCAATTCCGTGCTGCACTAGAAACTTCTGAACATGTTGCTTACCTTGGTGTACCAACCTTTCATGCCACAGCTGCAATGTATCGGAAGCTGACACTAAGCACACTTCAGCAGGATCTTTGGGGGGTAATGCACGCATGTGCATTTGGTACAAACCACTTAAAGTAACACTTCCCCATGCATGTACCTTACCATTCTTTTTTAGTAAACACTTCATGGAGTCTGCACAGAATAGAAAACCTCTTTTTGTAGTGGAATTCACAGAAAATAAATTCGTACTGATATTTGGCACATACCACACATCGCGAAGATGATTTTTCACCCACCTACCATTGACCAACATTTCCACATTCACTATACCACTGCCATGTGCTAATATGATGGCTTTATTTCCCACCTGTAATTCCTTTGGTGCTGTGAATTTTTGGTACTGTAGAAAGTAGTCCTTCCGGTTAGTCATATGTGCTGTGCTTCCAGTATCTGCAATCCAAACTTCCGAAACAGGACAGTTCGATTCAAAACTCACAAATGCTCCTCCTTCTGGAACACGGTCACTTCCACTGGTTGAAGATCTATTTAACACCAACTTGCATTGTTTGGCAAAATGGCCTACCTTGTGACATTTAAAACACTTTTTCGCTTTTTCTGGACGTTTCTTGTGTTTCTTCGAATCATCACTTTTTACCACAAAAGCTGTTGTGTCACTACTCTTGTTGGGAAGTCTCATTTCAATTAGCCTAAGTCGTTCAGTTAGTCTGTCTACAGTACGCTCTTCCACTGGAACTGATTCCCATACACTTTTGAATTCAAAATATTCACTAGGTAAGGTAGACATGATTCGACTCATTAGAAGCAGTTCTGGAACCTTGGACTTCGCGAGACGTTCCATTTCGTCATTCATTTCACGAAAATTTCTCTGCAATTTGGACACGTATGTTGCAATGTGTTCTGCTGCATCTTTGGATTGATTGAAGAACTGCTCTGACAATCGATCCAAACGCTGTGCTGAACTTTGTTCATATACTGACATTAGTTTGTTCCAAATTTCCTTAGACGTATCACACGTGCTGGTAAGTTCCGAATTTGCATCATCCATACTATTCACCAATATCATTTGTGCCATAATGTCCGCCTTTTGGAATGTTTTACACTCTGCTTCATACTTACGTCGATCTTCCATAGTACACTCAGCACCAAGTTCCTGTGGAGAAGTACACGTGCCATCCACAACTTTTAGGACATCATGGTGTCGTAACAGCAGCTCCACTTGTCGTTTCCATCTCGGCCAGTTCTTTGCACCTTCTAGCTTGTCTACTGTTGTCTTGAACTCCATCTTCAGCAGCGAACGAAACACGCTTCTTCCGAAAGTGTAAAACTCTCACCAGTCCGGTTAGGAAGACAAAGGACACTTCCTGTTGTACTCCAAACAACGACGACACTTCCTGTTGCACTCCCACAAACTACCAAAGTTCCCCAGTGGGAACGTATCTGGGCCCATAACCTGTTGAACTCAACGCAGATATTTCCGTAACTTGGTTTTACAAGGAGTAACAACACGTACTAACAGTTAATTAACACTTTATTAGTGTCTAACGCAACCGACCGCGACGCGATGTACATTGCTACATTCCTGGTACAATACAACTTTCTTGGAGAGCATTCTCCACAGACTACTCACTACAGAGCAAAAACAAATGATAAGTCAATTTGACCATGTTGGGAAAGTGTGTCTTTTGTACAACGTTCAACATTTGACAATGGATTAAATGATTAATTCTGGTACATTTATTTTTCCTCCAGCACTTAAGATTTTCTATATGAAGTTCACTTACTTGCCACTATGATACAGAGGTTGTTCGCTTTATATCAGACTATTGTCGATTTGGTGCTGCCACCTGGCATATCATGCTGGAACTAAGGGTCTGCTGGCGGGAGCAGTGTTGTGTCTGGCCTTGTAGGGGCGTGAGTGTTGGTAGTGAATATTATCAAATGGCGCTGAAAATCAACCGGTATTGGGAGGGTTATGTAATGGCCCTTTTCCATGCTAAGTTTTCATACGTACGCATTGTGAAACAGTGTCGCGAGAATGGGTTAACACTCGGTGTGATTACTGCCAAAGCTATTGTGGCCAATTACACACAAAAGGCTCTCCTTGTGAAACACTCACCCATGAAAACCACCAGGAGAAGGGCTGCAAGCAAAGTGTCACCCGTAGTGCTAAGGGGGATCAGTCGTTTGGCGTGCCAAGAAAATCTCCTGACTCAACGTGATATGGCCCACAGATTTCACTTCGCACCATCAACTGTGAACAAAACAATTCGCAAGCGCCTCAGGTTGAAGTGTGTGCAGAAGGCCCGTGTACACCACCTTCTACTGCGTCACATTGCCGAACGTAAGACGAACTGCAGGAAACTGTATGAAAAGTACCTGGCGGGTTCCAAATGGAAGAAATTGTCACAATGGATGAATCATATGTCCATCTCACTGCTGGTGGTCACATTCGGGTGATCACATACCGTGACATTGACGGCAAGGGGCGCAGCAACTTTGTTCGTCAGTGCAGGGAAAGTTTCCCTCGTGGCTTTATGGTTGTGACGGGATTCGGATATGAGGGCAAGTTGATGATACGCAAGGTGGACAAAAACGTGAAGGTGAATGCCAGATATTTCCAAGACTCCATTCTGACACCTATTTATCAGAGAGACATCCCACAATTGTATGGAATGGACGCAAACCAGGTGATGATCCAAATGGACAAGTCTTCGAGTCATACCGCCAGAACATCACTACGTTTTTATCAGGAAATGGCAGAGGAATTAGGAATTCGTGTCATTCCGTTTGAAGACATTCCTGTGAAAAGCTCAGATGCCCGTCCAATAGATGTTTGCGCATTTGGACTGTTGAAACGACGTCTTCAATATCGCCACCCGCGCATGGTCTATGGAAAGCTTGCAGGGAGGAGTGGGACAGAATTCCCATGCCTGTCCTGCTGGGCGATAGTCCACAATGCTGGGGGTCCAATAGAACATGATCGGTGGTGGCGGCACGGTATCTCTTAAGGTGTGTACCCATCAAACATGGTTGGATGTAAAGCGAACAACCTTCTGTACTCTTAATCTTGGGTTTTAGTCACAGTATTAAAAAAAGAAAAGAAAAATGTAATCTGATGTAGATGAAACACAAGTGTATTTTCAGATGCTGACCGAGTACTGTATTGTGCAAGGCCCACTCTGAAAGAAGGTGAATGACTTACACAGAAAAACCTTGAAGTAAAAATAAAGAAAACTACATTTGCACTTAATTGCTTTTTTCCCTTTGCTTCAGTAGTTTAATTTGAAATATCATACAACAGGTTTTGTCTAATTATGCAACTACTCTGTTGTAATTTGTGAAAAATTAAGCTTTCATTTTAATTATATTTAGGTCATTTTTTTACCATTTTTGTCATTTTTAAATAATTTTTAGGTCACTCTAGAGGTCATTTTTGAAGATGTTTTACGTCATCAACTTCCGAGCTCCAATCATTACCATCATGCACCATAGCCAGTCTTTTGACTGGGTAGGGGAAGAAACCAAGCCCCTCCTTCTTATTTTCTTCCATCATCCCTCTTGTTCAATTGCATTCCAATGTTGATCTCTTCATCTCAAACTCTCTATCACCTGATCTTGGTTTGCCTCAATGTCATAGTGGCAATTCATTTGTTTATTTATTTATTGAGGAAATACAGCATAAATGGCCATTTTACACTGAAATTGTCAACAATGATGGAAGAAAAATAACACAAAAATATTAACAAAAGTAAGTCAAGATTATACATTATATTATTTACAAACATTTTTATATTTTTTTTTGGTGGAATACTGAAAGGCGTACTCTGTATTGAATATGACTACACTTGATAGGAGGTCATTATATTGTGTGAGAAGTCTGTAGAAGAGAGATCTTTTTTGAGTTTCCAGTCTAGGTTCTTCTGTGTGAAATACATTTGTGTTACGTGTTGTACACAGAGGCACTCGAAAGTGTAATTCCTGAAGTGAATGACTTGAAGTATAAAGTGAGGGCTGAGATATCACTAATTTCTGTGAAATGATACATTAAACCTAAGAGAAGCACACAGCCTATGTTGGGTGCCTGTAATATATTTCTCAAATGTGAGCTCTTGGTCGAAATCATTGCCTAGATCTTTGTGAGAAGATGCTGCTTTGATAACTCTCACCTTGTAAGAAAATATGCCCATTTCATCCTCAGCGGAACCACATTACATAATGGTTTGGTTTCAACTTTGAACTGTAGCTCCAGTCTCGATTAACCTAGCTGAGCATAAAATGTACATAAAACAAACACCTGTTTGATCTATTCTGTCCTGCAGCTTAACTATTCCACTCTCTGTTGGATCTCCTTTTTCCTTAAGTCTTGAATTGTTTAGCTGAATTTCTTCATACAATTCCCTTTTACTTTTGCAAGATCTCTTCATGCCTTCAGTTAGACAGAAAAGTTGCTTGGAGACTACACACCTGGCCTCCACTGCTTTCAAATTGGCCACAAAATCGAAAACATGATATATTTAAAATGTGTTGACATAACATGGACCTTAAAGATGTAAGTTTAGTTCTACACAGGGGATAAAGAAAAATGTTTAAAAAATATTATATTAATTATCATTATATTATATTCTTCTTCTACTTCTTCTCCTTTTTATTATTATTGTTTAGTCAATTATATGGGTTCCCATGATAGCTGGGCCCTGTGGGTACAACTGGCATCACCTCTTTATGTGGGACCCTAATCGTGGCCCATCAGTGGTGTATTCTAAAAATTAACCTAGTTTACTGCAACAATTCTTATTTATTGTATAATACATATTTATTATACAGGGTGAGTCAAAAGTCAATATGTTGACCCTCTTCAGCAAGGCACATGTTCAGACGATGCTCCCAATTCTTCAGGACACTGCGGATTGTGGCAGGTGGTATTGGAGCAACTTCACGACTACACTATCCGTGATTGGGTGTCTATTGGGGTGTAGATAGTTGAATTCTGTAGCAACATCTCTTGCACTGTGACTGCCAGTCAGCAGTACCACTTTAACATGCTCGTCTTTGGTTAGCACCATCTCAGCACCTGAAACAGACAGATCCTATGGTTCCTGACTTTTAACTCACCCTGTATATTAATTAGATGTAATAGATGTAAAACATCAATGCAGGCATGCTAGTAAAACAAAAACAGAAGTTCTACAACTTCAAATTTTCAAGGAATTTGTGCATATAGGTATATGAAAAAAGTTAGTTTACGGGGGTAAATCAGGTAACATGGGAGAATATGGAGAATATGGATTAGATTTCAATTTAACCCTCCATTGGTATATGTGTGAGGGCATTGTTCACCCTGAGATATAATTGTAAGTTTCTCAGGACCAACTAATGATATCATTTTCTGTCCTTGTGTAGCTGTAATTTGGAATGTATATGGCGAGACGATACCAGTTACATGTTGTGGCATTACTTTCAGTCTGCACACACATGCCATTTTGATGACTGTCCATGTTTTGTAAGCACCTTGCTCACACATATACCAATCTCGTAAGCATTTTCTGAAAACATATTTTATTTCTGGGTACACCAAATTCGTTTTGTGTCACTGTTTTCTGTCTTGATTCTTCAATAGTTATTTTACTTGACTCCAATCACTTATTGTAGCTACTATTTCTGATTAAATTAACTTTGGAATATGATATTCGTCATGAATGAAGAACAGAAGTTCTGAGAATGGTATCATAAAAAGTAATCAGTAACATTGCAATACAAGAATATAATTTTGTTGTTATAGAATTAATTAGATAAACGTTTAACTTATAAGTGATATATATTAGGCAATACATATTTATAAACTATCTTCAATATGATTAATGTAAAAAGATATTCAACAAAATGACAAAAAAAAATCATGTGTGAGTGCCACGCTCACTGTATACCAACCACATTACTCAGGAACACGTATACCAAGGGAGGGTTAATCATGATAACTATCATTATATTGCATAAAGCTTTTCATATTAGTTCTATTTTTTTTTCTTTATTGTGACTCATAGAACAGCTCCTGAGTAGATCACTCTAAACTCTTCACTACAGTCACCTTGTTGAAGCCATTTCATTTCACTAATTGCTGTCTTTGCATTACTTGTTTCACATTTTCCAGTTTTTCACATTGGAGAAGAATAAATGTGTGAGATATCAAGTTTCAGTTTCATTTCTATCTTTATTTGGCAGGAAGTGTTGCTGGCAGAGAAGTGGGCAAGGCTGAATAAAGTTCCTTTTCCTCCTGTCGAGGAGCAGGCTAAGGTATTCAGCAAAGAGCCAGTCAGAGAATGCTACGTTTTTGAAAATGCAAATGATCCATATTGTCCAGTAATTCTGCATTTTGTTATCATCAATAAGAAATTTAAGGAATACAAAAGTCCAGGTAAGCCAATGTGCACTTACATATGTACTTTATCGTTTAGTTCCTGAATTCAATGTTTTAATTTTCATTTGAAAATCAAAAGTTTGACTTGAAAGATATCTTAATGCAGAAAATCTATTGCAAAAATCTCTTAACATTATTCGTGAAGATATCATCATCATCCTTCACCATTTCCTGCCTCTGGCTGGGTCAGCATAGAGGTCAAGCCTCTCCATTGTTTCCTGGTCTTCCACCACTCCTCTTTTTCCACGGTGTTCCAATCTTGCACTCTTCTCCTAACACTCTGCTCTATCTCCTCTTTCCACAGACATCTTGATCTCCCCCTTGGCCTTATTCCCACTCCTTGTGCATTGTAAGCTCTTACTGGTAGTCTTTCTGCATCCATCCTCTTCATGTGTCCGAACCATCTCATCCGTGCCTGATCTATCCTGTCCTGAAGCTTCACTACACCCACTGTCTGTCGGATCTCCTCATTCCTTATGCTATCCCTTCTAGTCTTCCCCAATATACTCCTTAAAAATGTCATCTCCACTGCCTTTCTACTTCCTCCCTTATTCCACTTCTGACTACAAATCCAAGCCTACTTCGCCTGCCCTGTTTAGTCCCTGCCCAGTACAGTTTATAGTCCTTTAATTTCTCCTCTTCCTTTCCATTTCATTTTGCTCATTCCAAAGATGTCGATCCCTCTTCTCTCCATTAGATCCACAATTTCTTCAGTCCTTCCTGTCAGTGTTCCAATATTCAATGTCCCTATTTGTAGCCTGTGTCGTCTCCAATTTCCAGTCTGGTTTGCTTCTTTCTTTTCTCAATTTTTTTATGTTTTCAGCTGTCGACTAATCGGGCTTGTCACAGACTACACCTAAGTGGTGGGGCTGCCACCTGTGGGTTCTCGGGTACACCCTTGTTTTCTGTCGGGGTTCCAACTCCCTTAGCCTTTCTGGATCCCTCCAAGCCCACAAGGTAGTGGGGGCAAACACTTTTATGGTGGTGTTTATTCGCCATGACACAAGGCTGTCGATGAGTAACCGTGGTATTTCCTGAGTATGTCCATGCCACTGAACACCCTCCACACCCTGATAGCCTTGCCACCTTGATCCTTCCGACTTATTTGGGTTTCCCCTTATTCTCAGCTCCCCCTCCTATCTGCAGGAGGTTTCACTACTATTCGCCACCTGTGACCCATCCAGTAGCTGAGGCTCGCACTGGAGCTGAATTGAATATTTTTACTTTCATTTTAAAATGTAAAGTTTGAATTTAAAGATATCTTAATGCAGAAAATCCATTGCAAAAATCTCTTAACATTTTTCATGATGATACTGTGTCTTATATTCCGTTTTGCAGAAATACTTGTAGAAAGGCAGGTATTTGGAAACTATTTTGATAATATACCTTTATATCTCTGTATGATAAATATTGATTTGTTTTAATGACTGAAACAAAGTTTGATTGATTTGGCCACTTTTGGCTAATCACATTGATGAGGATGAGTTATGATATGATGAAATTGATGAAGGGACACCCACAAATATCACCCATGCTCAGACCGGGATTCAAACTCTGGACCCCTGACATCATAGAGCACTGCACTAACTACTCTGCAATGGCAGTCTGATGAAACAAAGTTTGATTGTGATTAATATCCACTTGAATATAGACTAGTTATCAAATGGATAAAGATATTCAATAACTCATGAGAAAGTAAGTGTGTGATATTTCTCTTTGAATTAAATTCATCTAAGTATTCCTGATTATGTAAGTGGAACACCAAGTCAATTGTTAAGCCAGAAACAATGATTTTAAGGATTATTAATCAGCATTGGCTGATGTCAGCATATTTCTCTATTGGTTTATCAGTAAAATTACTGATAATTTTAGCAATTGTTGTTCTTTATAAATAGCCTTTAACTTAGTGCTAAATTATGCCATATTGTTACTACTTTTATTAACCCTAGGTTTCCCGAGGTGGGGGAGGGTCTGTCAGGCCCACCACCTCTATATATTCTGGTTTTCATCTGAACATTTTTATAAAAAATTGAAAATAAGTTATTGTTCCCTAGGGTGTTTAAAATATTTCTGTATTACTTTTGTTCATAAAAATATAAATGTAATGTAAATAGGAGGTAAAATGCATTTGGTGAGCTTATCAAGCACCATCTTTGAATGTGTGTCATTCGAGACACTTGTGCCCGACCCTGTGGCCGAGTGGTTAGCACATTGTGCTGTGACGCCAAGGGTACCGGGTTCGAATCCCGGTTGGGCTTGGTTGTTTGTGAATGTCCATTCATCAATTTCATCATTTCATCACTCATCCCCATCTTCGCAAATTAGCCAAGAGGCACAAAACGCGAAGTAAAATAAACTAAATCAATCAATCAATCAGAGACACTTGTGCCAGTGAGATTGTACAATTAGATGTAATGATGGCAGGCCCATACCCAGGTTTTTTTTTCTTCATATATTTTCTCTAAAGAGGCACAGCATGTGTATTAATGTTGTAAACATATTATGCACTATATATTAGGTCTAACACCCAAAAGCCTCACACCCAAACTGCCTTTTTCCGCCATGCGCGCAAGCATAAAACCCACAATCTTCCCACTAACGAGAAATTTTGCTATTGAACTGACCCACGCCATGTACCGATCCCAGCTAAATTGCACCCGAGAACTGTCCATTTCTATTCAATCCCTTACCAAAATCCTGTTGATGATGCCAGGTAACCACCATCACAAAATATACTTCTTCTGGTACACCGCCCATTCCATCGCCAGTGACCTTAACACTAAACACCTCCAAAAACTCTCCAATCCCTGCCGTCAAAATTTTCAGACTGACTGCACTCTCCCCCTTCCACTTACACCCAATTTCAGTCCCAAAACAACATGCCTGCTATTACCCGACCTCCCTTTACAATTGCCCACCCCTCCCACACCACCACAGACCCCCTGAAAACCAAATCTGCACCCCCACACATCGCACCTTGGGAAACAACCAGTCCACAGATAAACCCACCCCCACCAGATCTATGCCCACAAATGACCCTAACCCACTCCAGAACAACCAGACTGTACTCAATTTATCCAGCCATAAACTTAGCACTGATGAAATAGCTGTTTTATCCAAAGGCCTTACCTTCTCCCTCGCAACTCCCCCCAACCAATTCCGCCTGCTTTTGACATACACACCTTTGCTCGCAACCTCCGATGGCAACATTTCTGGGCCAAAAACCCCTCACTCCAAACTACTACAAATGAAACCCACCAAGGCCTCCTTCAATTTAGCCCCCCTCCTCCCAAGATCCCCCTGCCCACCAACCGTCCCTTTGAAAGGTACATTACTGCCATCATTTCCACCACCTCTGACAGCTCATTCTTAAATGACCTCCAGAACCAACCTAACCTCAACCCCTCCGAACAGAAAGCTCTCCAAGATCTCCACAACAACCATAACATCAAAATACTTCCAGCTTACACGGGGTCCACCATGGTGGTCTTGAACTCTCAAGATTACCTGGTGGAAGCCACCCGTCAGCTGGCTGATCCCTCTACCTACAAACCCACCACAGTTGATCTAACCTCCGAACACCTCAAAAAAATCCAGGACTTCATCCACACCCCCGGCCAACCTGAAGGCCTGACAGCTCCTACCACAGCCATATTAATTCCTGAGAATCCCTGCACCCTCACCTTCTATCTATTGCCCAAAATCCACAAACCTGGCAACCCCGTTAGACCCATTGTTTCCAGCTATAACTCACCAGCAGACAGAATCTCAACCTTTGTCGACTCCCATCTCCAGCCTCTTGTGAAAGCTCTGCCCTCCTACCTCCTTGACACCAACCACTTCCTCCAGAAAATCAGGACCCTTCCACCATTGCCCCCAACCACCATCCTTGCCAACATCGACGTCACTTCCCTCTACACCAAAATACCCCATGCCCATGGCCTCCATGCCATAAAATTCTACCTCAATAGCAGACCTAAACGTCACAACCCCAGCACTAACTTCCTGACACACCTAGCCCACCTTGTCCTCACATGTAACAATTTCACCTTTGAAAACCAACATTTCCTACAGATCCGTGGTACAGCCATGGGCACCAGAATGGCCCCCTCCTATGCAAACCTCTTCATGAGCAAACTTGAGCAAGAGTTCTTGGATACCCAACCCCTCCAACCCCTCCTCTGGCTCTGCTTCATCGACGACATCTTCATGCTCTGGACACATGGAGAACCATCCTTGTCAGCTTTCCTGGACAAACTTAATCACTTCCGTTCCCTAAAATTCATCTGGATGCACTCCCCCAACCAGATCACCTTCCTGGATGTGAACGTGCACATCGAGGGAGGACAACTGACTACCTCCATCCACATAAAACCCGCCAACCACATGCAATACCTACACTTCTCCAGCTCCCACCCGTTCCACACCAAAAAAGCCATTCCATTCTCTCTGGCCCTCAGGGGACAGCGCCTGAACACTTCACCCACCTCCCACCAGAATTATAACCTCCGCCTATACCAACCGTGGTCAACCGTGGATATCCCTCCATCCTGGTCACCAAACAAATATCGCGAGCTGCCTCACACACCACTACCACCAAGAAACCTGCTGCCAGCAACCCACCTGCACTCATCACCCAATATCATCCCCACCTCAACAAAATCAGGCACACACTACATTCTCTCCTCCCCATTCTCCACAGTGATCCAGAAACCAAAAACATATTTCCCGACAAGCCCAGAGCGGTTTTAAAATGCCCCAACCTCCAAAACATCCTGGTCCAAAACACTCCTTCACCACACAACCAACACCCCCCTGCCCACAAATGCAACAGCCCTAGGTGCAAAACCTACCACATCCTCATTGCCTCTCACACCCTCCAGGTGCACACGGCCACTGGCAAATTTACCCTCCATCCCAAAGGTACCTGCCATGCCTCAAACATGATCTACATCCTCACCTGCAACATCTGTAGTGATTTTTACCTGGGGGAAACATCAACGGCCCTCAACCTCCGCATCAACAACCACCGCTCCTCCACCCACAACCTGGACTTCACTGTCGCCGTCCACACCAACCACCATAACATCCGTTTCAATGACTGCTTCCGGGTAGCGATCATCCATCTCCTACCCCAACCAGCCAACACCTCTGTTTGCAAAAGATGGGAGAGGGCCTATATATCGGCTATGAGTGCAACCACTCCACCTGGCCTGAACAAGGCCACCCAGAAATGTCCCCACCTCACCTCACCAGTTATCATCAGTTACCAGCCTAACTGGAAGTTGCAAAGCAACATGGTTGCCTCATGCAGCTATCAAAGTTCCACACTCGCAAGTTCACTGTCAGATTAAACAAGATATGATTCATAAAACTGTTAAATTGGTACAGAAAAAGACTTGTTTTGTTTGGCAGAGCTTACCAATGTCCATTCAAATGTGGAAATTAAGCAGCGTAGTTACTAGAATTCGCTTGGTGTGGTTGTGTTGGAGAATTTGTGACCATGATATCCGGCCTACTAGGTGGGTCAATCTCCAAACAGTAATTTGGTGCAGTGGTTAGCGGCACCACCTTTCGGAGGGTGTTGTGTTTCGTAATACGACTTCGAGTCCTGGTCACGGATCTTTTTTTTTCTTGTCAATTATTTATTACATGTGTTGCCTTCAATTCATGCTTTATTGTTGAATGATCTTCTCGGAGAAGAGCTGGCTTTCATTAATTTATTTCGTACGCATACAGGATGGATACGGAGCCATTGTTCCAATCGTTTTCAATGCAAAAATGTGCTTTCGAGCGCAGCACGCTTGTAGTGCTATATTTAAACGCCAGGCTGTGTGCCAGTCGACGCGGTTTGAAACTATACTAACAGATTTCCTGTAATTTCTGTGCTTCAGAATTGCCAAGACACTGTTTTGGAGAACGAACTATGGTTTACTTAACTGGCAGATACTTTCACATTGAAAAACCCGGTGCTGGTTAAGACTGGATGTTATCTCAAACTGGCAGTTAGTTAACAGAAAGATTAATAGGACATTGAAAAAACTGGACCTAAGTCATTCAAATCCTTAATGAAAAATATATAAATTTATATCAAATCATATTGGTTATCAGTATCAGGAAGAAAATATAAAGGGTGCCGCATATTGTGTCCACCAATTTGAGTTGACGACCCTGCCAGAATTCATGTGCGCATGTGTATCATACCTACATTCGTGGAGAGTTGGAAGTCAAGCAATTAGTATACCATGGAGCATTGGCTGGTGAAGACGAGATTTGAGGCTGTGGAAGCCTTCATCCAAACAGGCACCGGGCACTGTGGCAGAACAATGAAGACCGCCATGCACCTGTTTCAGAGACACACAGCATTCTGAGGTGGGTTAGAAAGTGGAGAGCCAAGAGTGATGTTGTGAACGGTCAGTCACCGTGAAATGCATGCTTTGATTTGATTTGATTTAGTTTATTTTACTTCGCGTTTTGTGCCTCTTCGCTAATTTGCGAATATGGGGATGAGTAATGAAATGATGAAATTGATGAATGGACATTCACAAACAACCAAGCCCGACCAGGATTCGAACCCGGGACCCTTGGCGTCACAGCATGATGTGCTAACCACTCGACCACAGGTAAAATGCATACTATTTCACAGGACATGTTGAGACGAGTGTCATGAAAGCCTTCCCGTATCACCTTGAACAGTACATCCAAGTAGAAGGGCGACATTTAGAGGGCGTTATTTTCAAGGTGCACCGATGCCTGTATTGTCCATATTATACACTATATTAAACACCCATGTGTATACTCTTATTTCTTAACCATATAAATTTACTACAAGCACTCACCATCTTTCCATTGTCATTTGAAATTGGTATGCATATGCACCTCCCTGTATTTGATAACTTGTTTATTAAAATTCATATATTGATTACTAATAATTTAGCTTACTTTATTAATTTACATGCTTATTGTATTTTATCAGGAGTGTTGCGAGAAACGGAAGAGGAGAAAGAGTTTGGTGACTTTAATATATTTGATGATGCAAAAAGCCCATACTCACTGTTCAATTTTTGCTACAGTAGCCTTGAGTTTGATCGCCTAGCAAACCTCATGGAATTCAACACACTTCTGAACTTAGATCTCATAATGGAACACATGGCCAAAGCGGTGAAGAGGAAGCAGGACTTGCTTCCAAAACCTCCTATTGAGTTGTCAAAGATCTCCCGTCTCAAACTGAAACTGAAGAATACAGAAATGATGAGAAGGCTGCGGACTTTTGTAAGAGCACTGAGCATATCTGAAAGTGAAGGGGAAGAGTTGTTTCATGATGCAGTTGAAGAATTGTAATATGTTCTTGGATTATCATCTGCAAGTTTTTTTTTATATGGTAAAATGTGATCTAACTCAACATGATTGTTTTGTCTTATTCATATTTTTAGATAAGTATCATTTTCATCTATTACATGAGACATTTTCCATTTCCAATCATTAAAATGCTGACCAATGAGGCAATCGTATTTTAATGTTAAATCCAGATTAGAAAGTTTTCATTGTTGATGTTTTTTATAAATTCATACTTGCACACATTATCAATGTCATCTACATGATAGTTCTTATGACCTGGTTCTTTGCATCTCCATTTTATAAATTACTTAAAATATTGAAAAAAGATTATAAATATGATCAGAGAGCACAAATCACCATTCTTTTAAATTCCTTTACTATTCTTTGTCTCCTATACCAAAAATGATATGGCTCTTTTTCTTTCACATGTATCCTCCTGCTCATTGGAATACATTATGTATGTTGCAAAGTAGATTGCATCACGATATAGTTTTCCTTTTACTAGTTAATTGCAGTTGATCCTTATTTTGCATAAGAAGGAGCAAAATTTGTTGTCCTGTAATTTTTTATTAACTACACCTAAAGTTCGCCATTAGTTATTTTGTAACAAACAGTTTTAAGTTCTGACTTACATTAGTAAAAACATTTGATAAAATGAGTGCCACTGAACCTTTGCCAAAAATATTTTATTATTAATGAGACAATAAAGTGGATCCAGCATTGCATAACTTACAGTATGTAAGAGTTAATGATAAAAATGTCACAACAAAATGTACAAATCAGTAATCACAAAGCACCAATAACTTGAAGGCAAATATTATATACGAGAGTCATTCGGAAAGTAGCCGCCGTTTGGCTGTAAATAAAATATCTGCATAGATACAACAAATTTTTACTTTACATCTGAAAGGTACAACTGTCCTCTATATTTCAACATAGTCGCCATGTAAATTCAAGCACTTGTCATAGCATTTCTCCAACTTACCAATCCCTTCTGCTTAAAACTCGGCCGCCTGGGAATTCAACCAACCTGTCACAGCATTTTGAAGATCATCATCATCAGCAAAGGGCTGTGCCCCAAGCCACTTCTTCATGTGAGTGAACAGATGAAAATCAGAAGGAGCCAAGTCCAGGCTATATGGGGATGATCAAAAACATCCTATTTGAATTGGTGCAAAAGGTCTTGTGTACGCCTAGCAGTGTGAGGGCGAGCATTGTCATGCATGAACACAACCCTAGATGTCAGCAGACCATGACGTTTGTTCTGGCAGTTACTTTCCAAATGAACCTCGTAGAAAGCTCTTTTAATAATAGATGTTATTAAAATTTCAGTCTATTCTCTTACGTTGAGTTTGTTTATATGTAATGCGTGTCTGGTCTAACATGTCCTTTCTGTACATGCTCAACGTTGACCTTTTGAGCATGAACTATGAGGTGGTGTTCACAGGATGGCTATTCACCAGGAATTCCTTGAATGTTGGGAATTATGCGCAAATTATTTGCTCAGGGAATTCTGTTTGAATTTTTCTGTGTAAACCCACATCAGGGGTCCCCCATGCCCAATCCATCTCCCAGGAAAGTGAGCATTCAGGAATATGCGGACATATAAGACATAATGACATGGTGCCCTGTCTTGCTGATGCATGTTCACCTGACCCATTAGCACATTGGAGGAGTTCTGAAACTGCATTAACCAAATTGCTGCTACCATAACACCGGCAATGCTCCAGAACGTCTTCTGCATCACTGCCGTCAGATGGGAAGTGTGTCATGCGATGCAGATGGTGCACATGTTGAAAGTAATGTGTAATGAACCTATACCATTAAAAACATTGGGAGTAAAATCACTATTTCAACAAAATAAATACTTAATTTTTGGACACCCTGTATAACAATAAAAGGATGATGAAGATTATGTAAACAAATGTATGGATACTTTTCCCTGATTAATCATTAACACATAACCCATGTTCAAGTATTCATGCAATTGTAAGATTTTAGCATTACTATGTAAAGTTATGTAATGCTACATTTTTAGTTGTATGTGTATAATATGTAAATTGCACAGGAAAGGAAGGTCAAATACCCTTCCATACAATAATTGTTACGTGTTTAACAGCATTTTAAGCCCATTTTATTAGCTCAATATGTTCTTACATGTATAGAAACCGTTTATATGTCTGCCAATATATATAATTCTTCCACAAGTATTTTTACACAGAATAAGTGCATTTGTAATTACTTTTAGATAAAATGTAATCAAAAATTTCACATTAACATTTACTTTGCATGTATATTTATTGCATTTTATCTTTTTAAAATTAGCCAAAATTTCAATATTTACATGTCATAATACTCAAGATATGAATGCCAAATGATATTACACACATGTAACATTACATCTTATTAGTTTGATAAATTCTCTGGTATAATTTTATTAAATTATTAAATAATAATCCCTCACAGCACAATAAATGTCCATGTGACATCTAATGTATGTCTTCTGGATATTCATACTGAAGTTCTGGTATCAAGGAATATCTAGTATACATCCGTTGGATTGGATATCCATATATCTGTTTCATGGTTATTTTGGATATGTTTTGGACATTCTGTGGATAAGTTTTGGAGATCTTTTGGACATCAGTGTTCCTTGCTTCATGAAAGGGGCATTTTTATTTGACTGTGAATAAGAAAAAGGTATATTCTGGACTAGAATTGGACCTAATCTGGGCATTCACTAAACATTGTTTGGACATTAGCCTGATATTTTTCACACATATATTTTGGATATGAAAACAGCATTTCTGGACTAGATTTAGGCATATCAAAGACATTGTGCAAACATATGTTTATAACATGGACTCCTCTCATTTTCTCTCTTTCTGACACACACACACAAACACAGAATGCACACAACGAGAAATACAACACACTTCTGAAAATGTTGTTATATTCACAGTCCGGTTGCCTTTAACCCAAGTTACCCATTGATTTGAGGCTGGGTGAGCCCCAGAGCCACTTTATATGGGGACAAGGGCAAAAAAATGCGACCTTACATCAATCACCCTGGGAATTTAACCCGGGTCCCCTGTGTAGCAGTCAGACACCCTACAGACCAGAGGTGTTATAGGGTGTTCACTCTATTTTGCAAGTGTTTGTTTCTATTAAATTGCATTTAGTTGACAAAAATCCACTAAATGAGCAGATAAAAATGAATTGAGAATGTGAAGAAGGAAGAGAATGAAATGAAGACAAATGTCTGTGTGGACCAAAGAAGCTCAAAATGAAGAATAGTTGTGCATAAAAGCCAATGTAGCATCTATATAGTGTACTACTTACAATACTTACAAATAGGTTTTACAAGACCATGTAGGACTTGTGTATTGCAATTCGAAAAAAGATATATACCAAGTAACCAGAACCATTGGGACAACCACAGTTTTTATGTGGTTAAGGTTTGTTTTACATTGTTTGGAAAATTGAATTTGGTTTTACGTTGGGCCGACAGTTGATGACCCAACGTTTGCCCAACCATTAAAAAAGTGAGTCAAAATCAGTTTTGAAAACTACTTTCTCCTGTTAAGACAACTTTTAAGAGTATGCTGTAAATGCTAGTGGGTAAAATAAGTGATGTGTAAAGTGTTTCCTTCCGAAAATTTCAATCACATCACATACTGGAAATATAATATTTGTTAACGAAAGTAGAAGCTATTTTTAATTTGCAGTCACTCACCAGTCCTTTGTCAGCTGCCATGGATGAAAGATGTCTTGGGAATTGCTTATTGTTTGTCTCTTTTGCTGAAGTAGAACAAGAACATTCTTACAGGTATTATTGTGAAGGTGGTTAAGCAATGTTATGTGCAGACTCAATTCCTTGAGAGGTGGGAAACTAAATATACTCTAGAAGGTTTTTGTGCTACCACTTGAAGGTACCTTGACAACAATGACACCATATGAATGAGAAAATTCTGTGATTTTTTTTTATTTTACGCAAATAATTTGCACTAAAGTTTATATTTGGCCCCACAATAAATTATATATACCGTATATATATCATAACACAAACCTATCTATACTTAAGTTTTCAGTACGTGTGCCAACATTGGAACCACGGCCAAAATTATTGTTACCCAACGTTTAACCAACCACTTTTAGTACGGTCCCACTTTTGGTTACTTCGGATGACAGTAAACACTTTTAAACTTCCTACCTGATGAACCTTTAATTATACCAAGAATTTATTTATATAAAGCAGATAATGAGCAAAATTAATTTAAACAAAATGAGTATTTGTGTTTGTAAAAATTATCAGGTTCAATGAAGAAACAAAATCATTGTATTAAATATGTATGTTTGATCCCTTGTCAGTGAGCTTGAGAAGATTCTGAGGGGCCCATAATAATTTTGATGCTATTTATCATGACAAAATTGAATCAGAAATACTGATAATAATGTAAGACACTTACATTATTTATTGCAATCATAGTGGCACAAGACACAGTTGTTTTTCAATCAAATGGGTTTTAACATTTAAAGTTTTTGTTTCACAAGAGTTTCAGATAATGTAATAATATAAAAAGTAGCTCATAACTGCTTGATTTATACATACATATGTTATTAAAATTAACTATTTATTTTACAAAACTTTGCTGTACCTGGCAAGGGAAGACAATATATTAGTTTCAAAATTTAATTAATTGTGTTCAGATCAAGAAGTGTATGAATACAGAAGGTAGTTGTATGTTACTTTCTAATAATATGTAATTCTAGTAAGTTAAGTAGTAAGAGAAATATAAACAATTTATACCACACAGTCTTAGTGTGTAAAAAAAAATCCAATAATGAATTTTGACATGCTGTTACCAGGTGTCTGTTCTCCAGTAGTTCTCACATAAACAAGTACAAATGTATACAGAGAATAACTCATACCAACATTTTAACATTAGTAATGGCCACATTTTCCACATGCATCTATTTTCCTCTAGCTTTCAATACATCATGAGTCTTCTTCAGGAGGCTGGACATGGTTGTGGCTTAAAGCACGATGAAAAAAATATAAAAAAAAAGGTTAAAAAGATATAGCCAGATAGGTTAGAAAAAAGGTTGGTGTACCTTGATGTTCTTTCTTCCATGTCTGGCTGGTAACTCTTGCAAGAGAGAGCATTGTGATAGTGGAACTGCCTCCTCGTTTTTAGCTCCCTTGTTTTTAACCTCTCTGATTTCACCTTTGAACATTTTTCATGTTTTGAACCAAAATCTTTTTAACTTTCCTGATACTTATGAAGCCACATGCATGTGTCAAAAGTAACCATTACTGTTGTGGAAGTTCAAATTCTGAAACAAACATATTTGACTCATTTATTAACAAAATGTATGTGTATAGTATTTTTATATATGTTATCCATTTGATGTAATTATTTTTATTATCTTGAATGTAAGATAAATTTTATTTCTGTAAGTAAAATTACTTTTCCTTAAAAGACTATTTCAATGTTTTATTCCTTCTCACCATTTTGTACCTCACACATAATGGAGGGATTTCAATGAAGAATGTAAATAAATCTTAAACAGTAAATGTGACTATTTTTTTAATGCAGTGCTTTTCATGGTCGAGTTGTCCGTGGAGCAGTGGCTAGTGTGCCCTGGAAGTGAGAGAGTGTGTCAGCAAACTGGATGCAACATCCACGTAACTGGAACCACTAGCTATGTAATGAAATAAGCTCGTACAATTAAAATGACAGTTACAATTAAATTACTATGTACCTTGTTACAAGAGGTGTTGGAAATGATGTCCTCCTGCATCCACACATTTACGTCATCTTTGCAGGAAATTTTCACCAACACGCATCAGTTCCTCTTTCAAAATTGCTTCACTTTCTCTCCTGATATTTTCTTTCAATTCTTGTAATGTATGGCTTCAGGTTTAAAAGATTGGTAGCTCGCCATGCAGACATTATGGAAATGTTTGTTTCTTTTGCAAGGTGCCAGAGGAATTTTTGAGGAGTAGGTTCCAATCATGCTTCAACATTGTCTAATTTTTCCTCAGTAAGCACATGCCATTTCAACCTTCGCTTCTTATCAAGAACAGACCCTGTTTCCTTAAATTTGTTCAAGTTTCTGAACACTCTCTCTGTGTGGAATGGGAAGATATGGAAATTCTGCTGCGAAACACATTCTATCTTCCCTACAAGAATTTGTAATGACGTAAGAGTCATACTTAAAAGTTCATTGTTTTAAATTGTACGTATATCGTGGGATTATTAAACTGCAGAAAAGCACATGCAATACGTAAACTAAAACAAGACAATCTAAAACACTTGTTAACACCTTAACACTTCACAAACATGTGCAAACTGGACACCAGCTACCTGGATACTGAAGCACTGACGCATACAGTGCCAAGGTCAGCAGCACACAGCTGAAGGTCTAAATGCCAGCAGATGCACTCACTTCCGGGTGTGTTAGCTGCCGCTCCATGGACAACTCTACCGTTGAAAGCACTGTATAATACCACCCAGTGTTAATTCATTTGCACAAATGATGCACTAAAGCATGAATATTCTGTGCATGCAACCAATCATGAACTCCATTCTTGACTTCATCTAGGACTGTGTGATATTTCCACATATCGATATAAAGTTCATAATTTTAAAATATTGGAATATTAATATCAATATTGATAATATCAATATCAATACCAATATTATCAGCACTGACCATATTAATAATATCAATATTGACAATATCAATATTATTGAAATATCAGTGGTCCTCAGAAACAACTTTGTGCTGACTTGTGCATGACAAATTGTAACAAGTACATTTTCTTATACTATGCTACCATATTTTTTCTGGCGAATATTTTATACTACGTCACTATCTTTTGTAATGGGAAGCACATTGTCAAATGTACTAATAAACTAATATAGTGCACTGGGCGGGTCATCAAAGTTGCAGGGTTCGAATTCGCTTTCTTTAGCCTTATATATATATACACTCATGATCATAAATTAAGGATAATAGAGGTTTTGGTGCCCCACGATACAGCACTGAAACAAACTAGTTGTGGGAGCACATTCATATGTTGAACACACAAGAAAGACATCCACATACCCTGTTTAACCCTGTTTATTGCAGAAAACGTGAGATAAACCAAAAAGTGCACATATGATACAAAGCAAGGGAGATCGTAAATTGTTGTTCCACAGTTCTTTGAGCATGTGCACAGGTTTCAGTATGGAATGTGATGTCCATGCACATTGACACATGCAGTACAATGACTTGGCATACTCTGGAGGAGGTTGTCGAGCAGTTCTTGGGGTATGGCCTCCATTCTTGCACCAGTACATGTCGGAGCTCCTGAAGAGTCCGAGGAGGTGAAAGACGTGCAGCGACACGTCGGCCTAGAGCATCCCAAGCATGTTCGATTGGGTTGAGGTCGGGGGAATAGGCAGGCCACTCCATTCGTATGATGTCTTCTGTTTGAAGGTACTCCTCCACAATAGCAGCTCGGTGTGGCCTGGCATTGTCATCCATCAGGAGGAACGTAGGACCGACTGCAACTCTGAAAAGATGAACGTAGTCTTGCAGAATAGCATCCCGGTACACCTGACCTGTAACAGTACCTCTGTGAAAGATATGCAAGGGTGTACGTGAACACAGAATAATGCCACCCCACACCATGACACCACCACCTCCATACTGGTCCCTTTCGACAATGTTACCGGGTCGGTATCTGGTTCCTGGTTCATGCCAGATATGGTTACACGACGAGAATCAGTGTTGAGACTATACCTGGACTCGTCAGTGAAAAGTACCCGAGACCTTTCTTCCATTGCCCATCTCCTGTGTTCTCTACACCAGTTGTTACGGGCTACTCTGTGACCATGTGATAGTGGAATGCAAATTGCAGGCCTCCGGGCAAATAAACTGTGCCTGTTGAGTCGTCTCTACACAGTGTGCTGGAAACAACTGTTCCAGTGGCAGCTGCAAGGTCTCGAGCAAGGCCTCCGGCAGTACTCCGTCTGTGTCTTCAGGCACTTACAGTCAGATATCTGTCTTCTCGTGGTGTTGTACCCTGTGGACGTCCACTGCTGTAGCGCCGAGATACGTTTCCAGTCTGTTGGAATCGTTGCCATAATCGTGAGATGACACTTTGTGGCACATGGAGCACCTGTGACACGCCCTGCTGTCTTTGGCATGCCTCTAGCCGCCCAAGTATCCTTCCCCTCATTACATCATCAATATGTGTTCGTTGAGCCATTTCACACACGCACTCACCATTAGCAAAACCGAACACAACTGCACACTTCCTATAGGCACTGTACTCTGGTCAGCAGTTTCACTCCTGTGAGTCATTTGTCTGCTTACAGCGCCACCACACACTGGATCAACGTCATAGTCAACACAGGTTCTTTGGTACAGTACCCGGATATCATTTCAAGCTGCAACATGCACACCAAATATTTCTTTGTACAAGATTCAGCATTATCCTTAATTTATGAGCATGAGTGTACAAATCAATGACCCGGATCCAAGTATGATAATTCTGGAAGCTGCAAACAAAAAGTCTAGTAAGTACATTGATATCAACGTATCGTAAAAAAGTCACTGTTCTATTAAAGAAGAAGGGCAACAAAAAAAATCCCCCTTTTCCCTTTTTTTTAAATCTCTATTTATCACCGACTGCCGGTTAATAATTCTTAATTGATCCGAAAGATAACAAGTGTATCTGGGGAGAAAGGTAACAAATGCTTTATTCAAAATATGCACCATCGCTAGCTATAGCCTGACAAGTTAAGTCCCGATTTGCGCAGATCGCTGCAGAGCATTTCCTACTACGTCATTCTCCCCACCACTCTTCTACATACTGGTCTGGCCTTGAGACTACAAGTGGTGCCAACTCGGCAAAATTAAGCTAAAACAAATATGACAAACTATTTTTACTGTGTAGATTGTCGGTGCCGGCTCATATCAGTTTATCAGTGGTTCATTTAATTTAATCCGGTCTTTGAAAATGCGTGCGGTGCGCTTATCATAAAATGTAGTATTACGCACGTGCTTTAACGTTTATAACGATAAGAAACTACTGAGCGAATGACTTCATTTTCTGAATGCGACATCGAACAGTGGCCTGATTTTTTTTAAAGCCGAGTGGGGTGCGGGTTCTTTTGTTTATCGAACAACAATCACTACGAGAAGGCAATCTGATAACATGCTTTCCTGTGTACTTTTTTAAAGCACTGAAATGTTCTTGCTCTTTACTCTTGGCTGCATATTTTTGAAATGCAAAAATCAAATCATACCGGGTCCAACGAAATCCACAATCTGCTCTGCAAAGCCCCTTAGAGGACAGATCACAGAAATTGTTTACAATGTTGCAACATATTTGCGAAATCAGAAGGAGTATCTAAATGGATGGTTTCTCAAGTTTTAAAAGAATTGGATTGGATTGATTTGTTGTTTTAAGTCCACTGTATGCACAGTAAGGCTAATCAGGACTGAATGTACAGTTTAAAGTGGGACCCAAACCACTATGTGCCTCCACCTGGAATCGAACCCAGGATCCCTTGATTACAAGGCGATGATGCTACCACTGCGCCATCGGGGAGTTCTAGTTTTAAAAGAAGGAAAAGAGCAGTTGGTGAAAGGTGAGCTGAAGTTCTGTACATCAACAAGTAGAAAACAGCCCAGGAAAAGCGAATACAAATTTCATTGAAAATCCTCAGACCATTCCGATCCCTCCAGGTTGCAGCATTGCGAAACAATGTCGCTGCGAAGAATGGAGTGGAGAAATGTGGTGTGAGCTGCGCAACAGCTACTTGCAGCATCTTGTTTTTAAACTTGTCAAGTTATATACATTGTGCCCATATGTCCGTCAAATTGTGGATGCCCTTCCCGAAATATCGTTCACATTTTGAGGTGATCCAGTCAGCAAGCCATTGTTCGACATCTTCGTAATTGTTGAAGTGTTGCTGGGAAAGTGAGTGAGACATCGATGAAAACAAGTGGTAGTTCCGAAGGGGCTAAGTCTGGTGAGTATGGCAGGTGGGGCAAGAATTCCCAGCCAAGTGCAGAAATAGTGTCTCTGACGCCTTTCACTGTGTGTGATGAGGCGTTGTTGTGCTGCAAAATCACTTTTCTGTGTCTTGTCGCCCAATCTGAGTGCTTTTCGATCAATGCATGGTTCAAATTGATGAGTTGACAGTAGCGAACGGCATTCACTGTTTCACCTGGTTTCGGCCTTCTGAAGCGATTCAGTTCTGCGGTCGATGTTGAAGGTTTCCCTGGGTCAACCCATGACTCTTTTGCATTTTGGGTTCTCGAAGTAGATCCATTTTTCGTCCCCAGTCACTATCCGATGCAAGAAAGACTTTCTTTCATGCCAAGAAAGCAACACTTCACACACCGTTTTTCACTTTTCCATTTGTCTGTTGTTCAGATGATGTAGAACCCATTTCCCTGCATTCTGGATCTTTCCCATGGCATGAAGACGATCAGATATGATTTGGCGATCAACATTTAACTTCTCTGCCAGTTGTTGTTGCATTTGCATATTGTCTTTGTCCAACAGTGCTTGTAATTTGTCATCTTGAAATTTTTTCGGCTGACCTGGGCGATCTTTGTCTTTCAAGTTTAAATCTTCACTTTTGAATTGTCGAAACCAACACACACACACGTCTTGCGTTAGGACATTGTCACAGTCCACAAGGATGTGATAGCTTTCACTCACGTTTTTCTTTTGATTGAACATGCTCCTTATTTGGTTTGAAGGTCAACATGTTTCCCACACAAACCCAATATCACGATCACTCGCACTCGGTTGCACATCCACGGCATTTGACAGGTACTGTCCTGGCAACACACTGACGTAACAGTTGAGACTGTGCACCAACCCTTGCTTCCAGCGCCATCCAGCAACGAAATTAAGAATTATTAACCGACACACCTGGTACTTCACAATGCGTTAACATCCTACATATTCCCATGTTCCCATTTTTTGAGGTCCTATTGAAACAATATAAAAGGGAAGAAGATAGAACCCAATTGCTCAAACACTAAATCTGGGTTAATTCAATTTTGTTGGAAAGTTGGGGAATCATCTTGTTAGGGATTGCGTTAATTCACACATGAAAACACAACGATGAAAAGCACATGCTGATTCTTTAGGATACTTATATTCCACCTGTTGTAAACTACACTGAAAACTAATGAAACACATATATTAAAGAGTACATTGGTCGGCAATTGTCCTTTGTATTGTCCAGCTGCACAATTAGCAGCACGACTCGTGCCATGTTGCTCCTTCCACACTAATGGTTCTCTCTGCTTTGTGCCTTCACAAACAGCTCATTCTTATGACCACAAACGCCATCTCTTGATAACAAAATAGTTAACCCGTATCATCAAAACCAAACACTATGATTACATAACAATAATAAATGAAGCAAGTTTCTATACATATTCCCCTCCCTCTCTTCATTGGATAAATTCCAATCAACAGATTCGCTATTTCAATATTTCACAGGGTAAAGGAATCAGTTTGTTCACTGGTCTTTTAGTATACCCTGTTTTTGATCTAATTTTATCCACACACACTACACCGTCTTTACCATGAAACATCTCTTTCACTACTGGAGGTGCGTTGTCTTCTTTGACCAGAACCACCATGCCTGGCTGTCGATTTTCTGTTGAAGCAGACCATTTACGGTGCTGTTGTAGTTCGTGGAGATAATCCTGCAACCATCTCTTCCAAAAATGTTGTAATTGCTGATTGTGTTGCCATCTAGAAAGACTGTTTTGGGGCAAGTTAGTTAAATCAGGCTCAGGTATGGACATGAGAGGTGACCCTATAAGAAAGTGACCAGGTGTTAAGTTAAAGGTGTCACTGGGATTATCAGATATTGAGGTCAGGGGTCGTGAATTGAGGCATGCTTCAATTTGCATTAACAATGTTGCAAGCTCTTCGTACGTCAAAGTAGCATTTCCCACTATCCTCTTAAAGTGATATTCCATGGACTTTACAGCAGCTTCGCACAATCCTGCAAAGTGGTGCATGTTAGCTGGAATGAAGTGCCAGTTGATTCCATCTTTTACTGAAAAATCTTCAAGTCCACTTTTTAGCTGTTCTGCTTTGAAGAGTTGACTGAGCTCATCGAGTAGGGTTCGCTGCTAGCCACCCAAGTACGATTTTAGAATCTGTCCAAAAGTATGTATTATCAATTGGAATTCTCAAGATTGGTATGGTTTTCTTAACTAGTTTAGCTAATAGAAGAGCACTTTTTTGTAACTTTTTTGATTGGCGCTACTCTTGACTTTGAGCACAGTAATTTAACGTTCTCGATCTAATATAAATGCAACAACCATAAGCTCCTTCTTCTGTGTCACAGAACCCATGTATCTGAATGTCATTTGTCCTTTGTGTTGTCAGTACAAATCTCTCTATTTGGATGTGAATTATATCTGGTAGTTGTTGATACAACTTTGTCCATTGGTTTCTTAAATCTGAATCTAATTGTTCATCCCTCTCCAATTCGCAACTCCAAAGTTTCTGCAAAATCATCTTATATAAAGTGACAGTTGGGCGGATAAGCCCCAGTCAGTGGATCAAATATGGAGCTAACAATTGACAATTTGTCGCTTGGTTATGTTCGTTAATGGTGAACAAAAGTCTCCATCCTTTGCTACTTTGCAAGAAAATAAAAATTTGTCTGTAGATGGTTGCCAGATAAGGCCTAATGTGTTTATTTCTGCTTCATTATTGAACTGAAATGGTAAATTATCTTCTATGTGTTCTTCTGGTACTACTTACACCAATTCCTCACAATCAGAGCACCATTTGCGTAAAATAAATCCACCTCGTTTCAAAAGTTCATTCAGTTCAGACTGTAATTTGAGCATCGTTTTAATGTCATCGCCTGCTGATGTTACATTGTCACAATAAAATATCCTTAATAATATGCTGGATGCATTGGGAAAGTTTTTGTTTTCCTGTCTTGCAAGAATTGTAACTGCTTGGTACGGCGATGAGGTTAAGCCGTAAGTTACAGTTAATAATTCATAAGTTTGTATTTCTTCGCTTGGTGATTTTCTCCACAATATTCTTTGATATTTAGTGTCATCAGGATGAACTCTAATATTGCGAAACATCTGGGCTATATCTGCTGTAAAAGCTATCTTGTGCATTCTGAACCTCAGTGCAATAGAGTAGAGTAAAGATGCCTAATATGAGACACATTTTTTTATGTGACAATTACAGCCAACAATGATGTAACAATGTAAATGTGACAAATGCATACAATAGCCAGACATGTTGTTGTTGAAATTCAATAACTAAAATTGCCCTAGAATGTTCTTGAAAAACATAGTGATACAAAATACAAAAATATGCAAAAATGAGGTTTGAGAAAATGGTGTCCTAATATGAGATACTACATTCACTTGCAAGTAAGTCATCACTGAAGTAAGCACTGGTTACTTCAATTCATACGATACATAACGCACATGACAAACACATGAAGCACACTAGTCTTGGCACCTGGTCACTTCACCTGCATGCACATGAAGTGTCCAAAGTATCTTTTATCCATTTCTATGCAATATGACTCCAATGCATCTTCAATTTCTGGTGGAAGAACTGGTTTTCTGCCTAAGGTGAGTAACACTAGTTGTTCAGGTGGTCTCGGGTCCTTTACATATCATAAAAATACTTTTGTCTAAATCAGAACATTCACTTAATCTTGATGTGCTGAGACATTATAAACCTAAGCTACCTTAATATGAGACATATCTCGTATTGGGAACCACTCACTGTCTCATATTTGGAGCATTGGTACACGAATAAACAACCGCCATGTTTTCATTTAAATTTGCCATCACGAATCTTCAAAAACTGACAGCACACTGCTTGGTTCATTACCTTTAACTGTACATCAATGATTTTATGTCTCCCAATTAACTTACCTGCAAAACCCGCAATGTTTTCCACCTCTGCAAAATATTCTGCCTTGACAAAATGCTTCCCACACGTCCCACATCTACACTGTTCAACGACCACAGCACATTTTCTCAGAGACTAACAAAGTTGCCAAGTGTTATGTATCTGATGTGTCATTGATTGCCTGTGGCGTCACATATGCGAGATTTGCCGCTATCTCATATTAGGGACCATCCTCATATTAGGCGCCTTTACTCTATAGATCTTCTTGGACTGTAGGTCCTGTCATTAGAATATCGTTAATGTATAGTGAACTGTCTGTTTTTGATGATCCATCAAATACAACTCTCACAGGTGTTGTAGAATTTTCTCTAATGATAGCATGATGTGGTAGGTAATATGACTGCGTGTTTTCTTGATCTGTTGATTTGATTTGCTTTATGTGACCTAATGATTCATAATTGTCCATTAATTCACAGTAGTTCTGCCAGAGTGTTGCATGTGTTGTTAATCTTCTTTCCAACTGATGAAATCTTTTGGCTGCTTGTTGAATCGAATTCCCTAATTCAGTATGATTTGGTTTGAATGGCAGCCTAACCATCAATCTACCATCCTTCTGCCTGATGGTTGTTTCTTGAAAATGCCTTTCGCATTCCATTTCTTCTTTGCTCTTAGTCTTTGTGAATACTTCATCTAACTCAAAAAACCTCTGTAATTGTAATTGAAGGCTATCTTCAGTACAAACAAAACATGAAGTAACTGTTGTAGGTTCTTGCAGGTGCGTGCCCAGGATTTTCTTAAGGGGGAGTCAAGGTCAAATTTATGCTACATATTTCGAATCTGTCTTTTTCGTGGAACCATCCTCTTACGAAACCACACATATGAACGTGCTCCCGAAATCCCAACTTAGTCTCTTAAGCATCCCGGAAATCTCCCTAAAAGAAATCGAACAAGCCATCAAAAAACTCAAACCAAAAAGAGCAGCTGGACCGGACCTCATCCCCACCCTTCGTTATTAAAGGTTGCTCAGAGGCATTCAAGTTCCCTCTCCACACCCTCTTTAATTTAATCTTGAAAGCAGAAAAATCCCCGCAAGTTGGAAAACGACACAGATATGTCCAATCCCCAAAGCAGCAGATAAGACAGACATAAGTAACTACAGACCAATCGCGAAACTATCAGCTACAGCTAAACTCTTTGAGCAAATAATTTATAATCACATTTACTCGCATGTCAAACCTATCCTTTCTCCACACCAGCATGGATTTGTACAAAACCGTTCAACTGTGACTAATCTCATCAAATTATGTTGCGTCAACTATTGACGATAAAGGACAAGTCGATGTACAGTCCCTACCAAAAGTTTAAGACCACCAACTTTTGTCATATAAATGAATCCTGTCCGAAAGTTTTTGGTACAAATATGGAGTGAAATTGTATGGAAGTTATATAGTGTGTGAGGCATATATTGCAGAAAAAAATATTGGTATACGTCTTGTAGTTCATGAGATACGAAAGTGGAAAATCAAATTTCTTAACTGAAAATTCCAGCATTTTGAAGTACAGATGAATGTGTATACATGTAACTGACATCTTTATGACAGTACTGAATTTTTTACAGTATTGTGGAACATGAACGAAGGTTTTGGCGCAAAAAAAATCCAAATAATTTTTCTCGAGTTTTATATTTTTTTCTAAAATTCCCCCAAAAAATTAAATTAAATAAAAATAATAAGAAAAAAAAATTGCCGCGAAAACTGAGAGGTCTTCAGATAACAATATAATTATCAGCGACTGTGCTAGAGTGAACAGATGTTATCAGTCATTAGTTGAAATGTGTGTCAATAGATGGCACAGAAAGACATATCTCGAGTAGCAGCATTGTGCAAGTCCAAATCTGTTTTCATTACGCTTGATAATAAACAGGCTGTTTGAATCGCAAGCTATGTGATAATGGGAAAAAAATCTGTGCCCGTAGCAGTGAAATGGCAAATAATTGGTATGTAGAGATTCAATAGGTCCCATAGGGAAATTGCAGTCGCATTGAATGTGAGGAAAACCTGCATGGCGAAAACAATTAACAAATTCAAGCAGCAAGGTACAGTTGTTGATAAACCACGCTGGGGCCACCCCAGGGTAACATCTGTACGAGAGGACCGGATTATCGCAAGAGTGGCAAAGAATAACCGTAAAGCCCCTTTTCCAGCGATAATGAGGTAATTTGAAGATTCCGCTAATAAAAGGGTCTCAAAGATGACCATTTCGCGTCCACTGGGGGAATGTGGACTTGCATCTTATGCTCCTCTCAAAAAGCCATTGCTCAACAATGTACATAAGAGAAATCGTGTGAAGTGATGCAAAAATAAAAGAAACTGGTCCATGGAACAAGGCCCTTTTCAGTGATGAATCGAGATTCGTGCTGTACAGCTCCCGAAAAGTGAGAGTTCGGAGGACAGCAACCGAGAAACTTCTCCCCGAATGTCTCGTGCAAGCTGTTCAGGGTGGGGTCAATCAGTCATGATCTGGGGATGCATGTCTGCTGCAGGGACCGGGATTTTGAGATTCATTCCTGCCTGCATGAATTCACGAGAATACATCGAAACAATGAAAGATAACATGCTCCAGTCTGCCCAGAAGCTCCACAACGGGTACTTCGTCTTTCAGCAGGACAACGCGACTTGCCACACGTCAGCAGCAACAACAACAATGGCTTGGATTCAAGCTAGAAAAATCTCATTGTTGCCTTGGCCAGCATGAAGTCTGGACCTGAATCCTATAGAGAACGTATGGAATACCATTGGTCTTCGTGTAGTCAGATGCCAACCAAGGAATGTCTATGAACGTCATAAACAGTTCTCCGAAGTTTGGAATAAGATTACACCCCAAGAATGCCAGAAATTGGTCCACAGCATGAGAAAATGTGTGCAAATGTGCTTGAAATTTAAAGGTGGACCTATTGACATTTCACACTTTATTAATCTAATTTCAGGAGAAATGTTTGCTTCCAAGTATATTTCCAAAGTTCAGATTTATTGATTTTACAAATTGTACCTATAGTTGCATCTATTAGTTATAAGTGCATTAATATGCCCTTACACTTTCTTGATCTTGATGTACCTTTCAATAACATTACATAATAATTCCAATTTTGTATTAAAGTGTTTATTTCAATAAAAGCACTCGCATATGTACTTTTTCTTATTGTCTGAAAAACACATTACAAGGTGGTCTTAAACTTTTGGTAGGGACTGTAATATACACGGACTTCTCAAAGGCCTTTTACACGGTACACCACGATACTTTAATCTAGAAACTAGCCTACATTTGCCTCTCCCCGTAACTTATAAATCTACTTGCTTCATATTTACAGAAGGACGACAATATGTCATGCACCAAGTCGTCCTATTACATAGCCGGCTCCAGTGTCCCACAAGGTTCGAACCTAAGCCTCCTGCTGTATTTGATTTTCATTAATGATTTACCCGATGCACTAAAAATCTCCGAAAAGTTAATCTTTGCTGACGATGACAAAATTTTCAAAGCGATCACACCTGCACGAAATTACAAGACAAACTTAACGAAGTACTTGATTGGTGCAAGTAAAACAAGGTTATTTTTAATCTCAAGAAATGCAAAGTAGTATCATTCACACATAACAAACATCCCAGCCAATACTCGTATAACATTTCTGACATAGGAATCCAAAGAGAGAATACTGTAACTGACCTTGGAGTTACATTTGACAAAGCTTTAAACTTCCAGACACACACTGCACACATCCTCAGTGAAGCACACAGGAACATAGGATTTGTGATGAGAATGGGTAGCCAGTTTAAGAAAAAGGAAACCTTTTTGCTACTTTTCTATATGTTTGTCAGATCAAAACTTGAATATGCCTCTGTCATTTGGGACCCGTTATTTAAAAAGGAAATCGAGAAAATACAGAAACTCCAAAATAAATTCTTAAGGTACTTTGTATATAAATTAGATGGCATGTATCCAAAATTCACTCGGGTGACATGTTACGCAACATACTGAGTGTCCCGTTCCTTGACAAAAGAAGACACATGCACCAGTTAACCTTCTTTTCTAAACTTGTAAATGGAAAAATAGACTCCTCTGCACTTCTTGCAAAAATAAACTTTTGTGTTCCATACGCAAAATTAAAACACAGAAATGACCTCTACCAAATTTCACACGGTAGAACCAGGATGGCCGAAACGGATCCCATGAGGAGGATGTGCGTGTTGTACAATATAGTCTCTAATAATATCCCTGACATTGATCTATTTAGACCTAAAAGCAAACATATTATGTGAACCCTGTATATAATAGCATTGTAACCAAATATGTTGTATACTTTATGATATACCACCCTTGTATTATATATTGTTATGCAACGATTATTCTGTTCCTTCTTATAGTTTCTTCTCTCATTGTTTTTGTTTTCTATTTCCAATTAATTACATTTGTTTTGTCAACATGTACGTATGTGAGCTTATCTCAGAATTTAACTTCAAAGCACTGTAACTGGGCATTTGCCTGTAGTGTTTAATAAATAAATAAATAAATAAAATAAGTAAATAAATAAAACTAACACAAACACACACACACACACACACACACACACACACACACAGAAATAAGACCAATTTATCTGCCTTAGTTGTCCCCAATAATTTAGATCTAGGCTATGCCAACCGTTGCTCACACTCTGTTGTAAATAAATACTTTTGTACCTTACATTAAGTGGCATGCCCAGGTTTTTCAAAAGGGAGGGTTATGTATACTTTTTCTTGGTAGTCAGCCCTCATTTTGTCATATTTTCCTACTTTTTTTTTAGGAATACTTGGCCAAAGGGGAGGGGGGTTATAATCCCAATCAACCTCCCCTCTTGGGCACATCACTGCTTACATTAAAGTGATTGGGCTTCATAAATCTTTAGATTTCCCCATAAGGCACAATGGAACCCTGGACTTCTTCCTCTTGTTCACAAAGGTCATGTCTTAGTGAACAACTCATCGCATCGTCCCACACCCCTAGGCATGCTGATATTGAAGTTCCTGGAAAGCTCACCAGACCCTCTATCGGCAGGAGAACATATGGGAGCAACTTCCTCTTCTTATCATTGACATACCGTTGACAGGACGCACTCCCCGCGTATACAAGAATACTTCCTCGCACTGACGGCTCGTGGTTTGGAACATTGGTGATTGAAAGTGGTGAAGTCTGACATTTTCATCTCAAAAATTACCAAACGTCATGGTCGGTCATTCACCCGGGCTAGATGATGCACAATATTTCTCCACGGTAGCGTTTACCGTCATTGCCTATTCAATGTAAAAGCTCACTGCAGTATCATAGGCCTACAAAATACTACAAAAGACAATTATGCTGTACCATACGATGAGAATTGAAATCTGCTTAATATGTATTATTCTTGTAATTAAATATAACCAATTGACATTACATTGCTACAGTACAACATGTTATTGTATCTTATTTTCTTGTTGATATTGCTTTTGTGAATTGTCAGTTTATATAGTGTTAATAACTTTAATAATACTCCTAATAACTCTAAAAATGACAACCCTGGTTGAAAATACTTCGGAGACGGCACTCCTTAAATTGAGCAAAACCAAAAGGTAGTGAGTGATTGCTGCTATAACCTTTTCAAACATTCCCATTGGCCGGTAGCTTTTTGGGTTAATAAATAATCTGTGGTGGTTAGGTTAGGCTAGTTGGGTTTGGTTCTCTTAGAAGAAGAAGATGAAGAAAATGGTTGTAGCAGCTATCCCGACCAAACCAAAAGTCCACAATTTTCATTTTTTCACCCTTTTCCTCTGTGTTTGAAACTAAATGTAAGATCTCAATTGTCACGTTTATAGGCAAGCGCCGAATTGATGCAAAAAAGAGAAAGAAGAATATGAGACTTTCGCATGGAGCTTAGTCGATACTTCGAAATCTCAAGATGTCAAGTCAAGCTTCTGCATTGGTTTTGAAAATATAAAGCAGATTTCATAGCTTTCAATATGTATTTTTCCTTTTAAAAACAAGAACATTGCATTTGCATGCTTTACAGCGCCACGCCTGTAGCGAGAATATTATTTCGGGGGTTCATCATTTGTCAGCAGTCGCCATGTGAAGGTGCAAAATTGGGAGGGGGGATAGAAGATCTGAAGATTAAATTCTCAGTATATTACAACTAATTTATACAAGATGTTTAATCTTTCTAAGGAATAAAATAAATTACCACTATACACTATCTAAATTAGATATTTGTAGGATTTTGAGGGTTTCAGCCACCACCCCCACCACTCTCTATGGCTAAGTGCCTGTGCTTGAAATTCAGAAGAAGTGTAATTTTGCTGACGTCAGAGGAACCCTGTTACACTTGTAAACATGGGAGCTGAAAAAAAGGCCTCTGGGAAAGCGGACCTTTCTGCCAAGATCTGCTGATAAGTACAGATTCCCTACAATGAGCTGTGTTGCCTGACCACAGCCTGCCGGATCCCGTTGCTCATCACCGGAATTGAGCAGGCGGTGCGGCATCCAGTGAAAATGGCAAAGTAAAAATTGCACAAGTAAGAATGGCGAATGTGAAAATTGCAAATGAAAAAAAATGGTGATATAAATAATTTATATGTAAAACATACAGAAGAAAAATATTGATGCTGTGTTTAACAAAATTAATATTTATTCACCTTCGATTTCGTCACTTTACATGAATTGCAACTTCAGATTATGTGCTACTCCTCGTAAGAAATCCTGCATTGTTCTTTTGATAGCACTGTAATTGCATGTCATTAAAAAATCTCCTAGTTTTCTTCTTGGACAGTTGTCCTCTCCTCTTTCGCTCTGCAGATAACAATCTTCAGATCAGACTGTTCTATACATGCGTAGAAAGAAGAGCTTCTCTCCAGCTTTCCGAGATTTTCATTTTGAAGAGGTAAACAAGTTTGTCTCTGAGCAAAATCAGTGACACAAATTAGTGGGATGGTGGTTTAGATAAGGGCTAACTGGAAGTTCTACAAAAACATACACATGTGATCAGTAGCGAAGCGTAGTCTTACGAAGGAGGCAAGCAATGTTTTAGTACAACAAAACATGTAGTACAACGACATGCCGAGGGGAAAGATTCAAGGTTTATAGCCTCATTTAACCAGTCGCTGGATTTGACAAAATATCGTAATAAAGTGACTGTACTAAAAATAAACCATATGATCCGCAAACGTCACATTTACTTTTTAAAAAAAATCCAGGTAACGTTATTCATATGATATTAAACGTTTTGCATATGCGAACTTTCCGCATACGACTAAAGGGAGACGGAATTTCTTACTTACTTATTAGTACCTTTATTTGTTCATTATTATTTAATATGGTCAAACGGTGACCAAACCGATTTAGATTTAAAAAAATGGGAATCATTTGTTTATTTTACGCTGCATGATGTAATTTAGTATTTTTGGGCACCCTAAAAACCGCATTGGAGTAACTTAAACACTAAATAAAAAGTTAAACACAAACAATAAAAAATTCATTTCAAAGCAAAGAAACACATGCATAGACGATGTAGTCACCACAATAAATTTCAAACTCTTGGTGTTGGTCGACCCCCTTCCACGATTTTCATTTTAACACTTATCTTTCTCGAGCTAAACGAAGCAATTTTCAATTGCTCAATAATACACCCGCACTTCACTCCAACCGTTCATAAATACGCGTTCATTCCGATAAATTCACAGCACAAAACACGAAGCAACAAACACTCACACTATCCCACGCGCTTTCCACAACTGCAAATGCAAGCATCCACACAAGATCACTTTGAAAATCTCTGAAACAACAGAAAGTGATACCAACCTATTTCCTTAATTTTATCCGTCACAAAGGAAAGATATATCAGTTTGGAGATAAAAATTACGCGGAGGAATCAGAATCATTTCAGCAGAACGAGTATGTACATTAATATTTAAATAATAAAGTGTCATTCAATGGCGTGCCCGGGGCGAAGGGGGGGGGAGGATGGTAGACATAACCCCCTTTTGGCCCAGTATATCTAAGAAAAAACGTCAAAGGAAGGAAAAGATGACAAAATGGGGACCATAAAAAGACCCTGGGAACACCACTTGCGTCATAATAATAGAACTTAAAACATATTCGGGCCTGCCCGATGGCGCAGTGGTAGTGTCGTCGCCTTGTAATCAAGGGGTTCCGGGTTCGATACCCGGTGGAGGCACAAGTGTTTCAGATCCCATTTTAAACTGTAGGTCCAGTCCCGATTAGCCTTACTGTGCATAAAGTGGACTTAAAACAACAAATCAATCAATCAATCATTAAAACATATCCTTGTGCTCATAATATGCAGAATGTATACGATTTACTTCTATGCCATGTACAAATATCAGTAGATAGTTCTTTCTCAGATAGCTTTATTTTCACCCCAAGTTTTATTCAAAAGCAGTCAATTTATTGATTGTAAGATTTGTGAAAGAGCTCACTTGAATTACTGCGTAAATAATTTGGCAGTTGCAAACACTGGTAGCGGTCAACACTTCTGGCGTAATTTGAGCTGGACCGACCAGGAAACAGGGTGCAGGACCAAGGTCCGTCCAATCTTCCCTCCCTCCCTGAGAGAACTCTTCACGGGGGTGCAGAAATTCCACTCCCCCAACTCCCAATGTCAACTTTTTTTACGCGTTTTACATTTCGCGAAATCTAAAATAATTTGTAATATAATATGATATATATGGAATTTAGAACAGTGATAATAACTTCTTTTAGTTATTTTATGACTAACAATTATTATTATATTTGCGATCTTGTTTACGTGTTCATGAAGACAAATATTCGTTACTAGTTTTTGCTGGCAACTGTGACGTTTTTTCGACGCAAACTGTAATAAAAAAGTATTACGTTAATTTAACGCGTGAAAAAGCCCCACATTCCCCTCATTCTTCGGTACGCCATGCGTCAGTCTGTTATTTGGCGGCTAGTTGGTCGATTGACCGCTAGAGGCCCTCAGTGGTAAGTTCCTTTTTTGTGCGATCACGATCGAAAAAGACAGCAGTTCGTCAGTTGCATAGGAGTAAGAAGTCACGACCTCGACTTGTGGGGGTGAGCAGGAACTCGTATGGCCAGACATACCTCGCCTTCGCTTCGATGATCTTCGGTAGAAGGGGACCACGTCTTGTTGCATTCAAACACGACGTGAAGCTGCCATCTTTTTTCGTATTTGAGTGAGGAGCAAATACGTGGAGTTTCCAGTTGGTCCTTTTGGAGAAAACTACAGTAAGCATAGGATACGACCATGAGAAGCGGTTTTGACAATTGGCCGTTTTGATCGTCGTTCTCTCGTGTTGGAAACGGAACCCGAAGTTATGAAGACGTAATTGGACAATCACAAGAAGGAAGTATAGAGGCGGCAGGACAGGATATTGTGGATGTACGTGGACGGGACTATTGGAAGCCCTCATTCGGTTCTCTAGTTGCCGTCATTGATGTGCCACGCAGCCTGATTGTTCCATTTTTTTGAGGTATGTACTTTTGCAACCATAACGTAGTGAACTGTGAAGTGAGTCCCAACAAATGTACGCGTCACTCTGCAAAAAAACCAGAATGGCAATAGCAGCCGGAATGTCAAAAAGGAAAAACTCAAATGGAAAGTTTTATTGACGTTTTCTCCCCCCCCCCCTTAATTTGCATTGCGTCGTCGCGATTGCACTGATAGGTCGTGACGTGACCTTTATTTCATTCCCTTTTATTCGCAAGGCAGACACTGACTGTAATTAATTGGAAATATAAAAAAAGGAGGGGAATACAATCATCTAATTTCAGTTGGCACTTGTGTGCACAAGTAAGCACTTTAATGCACTGTTGACAAAAAATATAAGAGCATCAAAAAAGGTGTGGGTCATTTTTCCCAATAAATGTTGTAGTCATACAAAGCCAAGAATTGAGATTATAACTTTTAACAGTATTTTTGCATACATTATACATATATACGTATATGTGGTTCGCTCAACTAATTTATTATATTGTTATTGGGGAATGTTAAACTTTTGAACATTTGTTAAATTCATCAAAGAAAGAATTGTTGTTCTTATATGGATGTATTTGTTATTTGAAAAATATTAACCATTCTCCGTTGCGCGGTTAATATAATAAAATTGACCACGCGTCACAAACTAATTCTTGTAGTACGTGTTGTTTGTCACACAAAACTGTACCTTAGATTATAAATTGTACGAAATGAGGTTGGGGTTGTTCGAATACGGAATCGTGGCAAAACTTACTTTGTAATTTAAGGTTTACGTGATTATAAAGAAAAGAGAAGTTGGAGGGGCAAGTCTTTGACATTGGTACGAAGAAACCGCGTTGTTGAACGCGTCGCATTGTCTGGATTTAATTGGTTCTCACTTGAGACTGAGGCGACCGTACAAAATGCGCGTCATTAACCTCAAACAACGACATTTGTAACCGTTAGGTTGGGTGCGTGTAATTTGCCTCCACGGCCTCTTTGCGCGTCTTCCCCCATTTTTTGCTATTTAATTGAGCGCCCACCTAACTGGTTACAAAGTTTTGGTAGCAGATCTGGTTCTGCATACATTCGTTTTTCTGCCTTACGGCTTAAAAGTAAGAAGAGTAAGAAAAGTTTGGATTCACCCTTTTTTTTAATAAAAATTTCCCCCCCCCCCTCTAGAACCCTTGTTTTTTTCTTTCATTCTCCTTTTTCCTGGATATCTGGTTGTACCTTATATATATAATTTTTCTCAAAAGAAGAATTAATCGGGCTTAATTTTTGGACACAAAAAAAAATATTTTTTTTTTCTTTCTTTTGAAATTTTGGTTATAACTTCACCGCCGTCCCACACACACACACACATTACTGACCTTTTGTTATCATGGCTCCACCTGAATTTAGCAGTGTTGGAGAATTGGTACATATACAACAGCAGTCCTCCCCATTTGTTATACCACCACCTCCGTCTTTAACTGGTCCTCATTCTTCACATCCAGTTAATGTTACCTCCCAGGTAACCTTAATTCCCGAAAATGTGGCTACAACTTCTACGGCCTCCTTAACCTTTTCATCACCTTCGCCAGCCACGACTGCTGCAACCGTAACGGTCCCTACATCTCCGATTTCGGTTATGTCTTCTCACCATAGTAGTGATACTTCTATCTCTAATAAGATACTGTTGAGGAATTTAAATACCCATATTGATGCCTTTCCACCACCTCATGTCACCACACGGGGACAAACCTATAATCGTCCACAGCGTCACCTTCCAACCCTGTACTGCAATTTTTGTCGCAGAACTGGACACTCCTCACAACACTGACGACGTCGTCCCTCTTCGAACAACTACAATCCTCGGGTCCCATGAGTTATACACTGTGACAGGTTCATTTAGCAATAAGAAAGTTGGACCGCATTAATACTGTTATGTGCATATTAGAATATTAAGGGTTTTATTATGGATTTTTGTATAATGTATTTTTTCATTATGTAAATGTGTTCCTTTATGTTCATTGTTGGAACACTCTATAGATTATAACCATTTGTTAACATATGCTCATTTCGAGATGATTTTCTAATAGCATACCTCATATTAAATTCATTTAGTAAATTTTGATCTCACTGTAGTATATTCTGGAGGATATGCCTAAATTTGGTTGTTTTAAACAAACACAAAATTGTACTGGTGCTCTTATCTCCTGGTGTATTCCCTTCCTTTATGTTTCCTCTTTTCTTTCATATTTTTTCTTCTATTTTTCCTTCTAATTTGCGGTTTTCTTTATTTTCCATGGTTTACGAGGAAACCTACAAAATTTACGTACCACCTCGGAATTCTGGAATAAGGCATCTACTGGAATGGCCAACCAATCCTCTACGTAAAAGAAAATAGTGGGCTTACGTGTTCCCTGGAATACTTCTACATACTAGTGTCCTCCCCGAGTGCTTTGCTTAATTGTTAGCCCCCCCCAAAAAAAAAAGCAAGTGCAACGCAACCAGATATACTATCATCTTATTCTGTGCAGTACAATTCATACGCATCAACCAAGGAATATTATGGACTATTTATAGGTGTATACGGGTAATTTTTTGGAAAGTAATGTTATGCATTTGCATATCTTATAACACTAGTCAACAAATTTAAACTTTTTTTCTGCAACACGGGGAAAAAAGGGTCAGTTTAACTAAATCGAACCTCCTGAACACGAAAATGATAGTAAAAATGTCGTAACACGTAACGTTTTTGTGTTACACTGGTAAAGAGGATTGTAGTGAAGGCGACGAAAATATATTACGTGACTTGTATTTTTAACTAGGTTACGAATGCAGTTATTACACTTGTATGGGTAAATATCATCAATAAGATGTAAGAAAGATCAAGGTACAAACACGCACATATATGTGTATGTGTATATATGTAATATACACAATATACAGCTATCACAATGGATGCATTACCCTTAATTCCTCCTCTTGTAATGTTTATCACTATCTCTAACTAGGAACCAGCAGTAATCGCCCATCATGTGAGGATCCCATCTACCTTGATATCTCTGCTCCATTGTGCGAATGTCTTGATGGAATCATTCCCCTTGTTCATCACTGATGGCTCCTAAGTTCTTTGGGAAAAAATCCAGGTGGGAGTGGAGAAAGTGGATTTTAAGCGACATTCGACATCCAAGCTTTGCATAAGAATCAAGGAGTTCCAGAACTAATTGAGTATAGTTTGGTGCTTTAGTATTGCCCAGAAATCCATTCACCACTGCACTAAAAGCCTTCCAGGCAGCTAGTTCTTTGACACTTAACTTCCTATCGAAGTTGCGATCTCTCGACAGTTTCCGAATTTGGGGGCCAACGAATATTCCCTCTTTCACTTTAGCATCACTTAGTTTTGGGAAGAAGCTCCTGAGGTATGCAAAACCATCTCCATCTTTGTCCATGGTCTTTACAAAATTCTTCATGAGGCCTAATTTGATATGCAAAGGAGGAAGCAATATGTTGTTAGAATTAACTAATGGAGCATACTTCACATTTTGTTGCCCTGGTATATAGGTTTCTCTCGGAGGCCAGTTTTTCACAATGTAGTGCGATTCTGTAGCCCTACTGTCCCACAAGCAAAGGAAACAACAATACTTTGTAAACCCACGTTGGAGTCCCATTAATATGGCAATGACCTTTAAATCGCCACAAATCTGCCAGCAGTACTTATTATATTGAATCATATTTAACATACTGTCATATGTTTCCTTCATCTCAACAGAATGTGCGACTGGTATGGATGGTTTTTGGTTGCCATTGTGTAACAACACTGCTTTCAGGCTACTTTTGGACGAGTCTATAAACAGTCTCCATTCCTCAGGAATGTGCTCCAACCCAAGCTTATCCATTAAACCGTCTATATTTGTACATACACAGAGGGAATTTTTCATTTCAAAGTAGCCTGAAAACTGTTCATGTCTCTTTCTGAAATGGGTAATTCTAGTTCCAGAAGCCAGCAGATTCCACTGTTGAAGTCGAGATCCAAGCACCTCAGCCTGCTGCTTAGTTAGATACATATCTCTAACCAAGTCATTCAGTCTGGACTGGTCGACAAGGAGTGATTCCATCTCTGGTTGTGGAAAATAGCTTGGATCATTGGAAGTGGAAGGAATGGGTGGCTCTTCTTCTTCTGCAAAATATTACTCTAAATGTGAGGGTGGGCTAGGGATTGGGAGTTCAGGTCCATGTGGTATGGATCTCATAGCGGAAGGAATATTGGGGTACACAATACTGGATTTTGTTCGTTTAGAATGTCCCGCTATGCTTTTAGGCAGAAGTAACAGTCCTCAGCATGGCTACTCGGTTCACGCCAAACCATTGGCACCGCAAATGCCATAGCACGGGTTTTGTCTCCACGAAACCACCTCACAAGAGTTGAATAACAAGTCACACAGCACACATGGGGAGCCCACACTTTGTCTTGGTCACCAACATTGCACCCGAAGTAGCTATAATACGCTTGTTTCAACGTTTCTGTCAACATTCGGTATTGACTTTTTAAAGTGTACTGCCCGCACACATAGCAGAAATTGTTTGGTAAATTTACACAACCACGTCGGTTTTTCTTCATTGCAGTATCACCCAAGTAACTTCAACACAACTTCTCTACCTCAAAGCACGTAATACTGAACTCATTAAATCACACTCCCTTCAGTCTGTAGAGCATTCTCCCTTATCTTAATAAGTAACTCATTCTGGGGGAGGGAGAAGCAGCCTTTTTGAACGTCAACAATGGAAACATAGCCAGAAAAAGAAACAAATCTTTTTATAAGTGTGTTTGTTTATACATTGTTGCAAAATTTATTTTCATTGTTGCCCAAAATCATATAAATTGGAATCCAAATGTAAATAACGTATCCACATTATGCCGGATATGACGTCACGTGTATCTCTGAAATGTTACGTGATACAAAAATTTCAGTTGCAGATCTGAAATCAGCACATCCGAATTAGTTAAGAACACATGTTACCTTTGATGTTGCAAAATGGTTGTTGACTAGTGTAATCGTCAAGTGTTTTCATATTTCTTGTTCATTTCATTTTAGATTGCAATCTCTTCATTCTTATCCATTTTTTTTAAAATCACATTAATTGTAATTATTAATCATTCCTATTTACTATGTTTCAATTTTATGGGATGTTGTATATATTTTTATTATGATATTGGCTATTGACTTATACAAATGTAACTGGTTTCTTGGGCGAAACATTTTTCAAGTTATTCTATATTCAGCATGACATCGTGTATATTTGGCCTATCTATTTCAATGTCCATCGAGTTCTCTAAAACAAAAAGGGTCATGAAATGCTCTTATTATATTTATATATACTTTATTCGTTACGGGTTTCATTATATTTATGGTGCTCTGGGTGCATATACTATTGATTGTCTCAGTGCCTTGCCTAGAGAGGTTCCTTTTGTGCTAGTGGGGGGAGTTTGTGACGTTTTTTCCACGCAGACTGTAATAAAAAAGTATTACGTTAATTTAACGCGTGAAAAAGCCCCATATTCCCCTCATTCTTCGGTACGCCATGCGTCAGTCTGTTATTTGGCGGCTAGTTGGTCGATTGACCGCTAGAGGCCCTCAGTGGTAAGTTCCTTTTTTGTGCGATCACGATCGAAAAAGACAGCAGTTCGTCAGTTGCATAGGAGTAAGAAGTCACGACCTCGACTTGTGGGGGTGAGCAGGAACTCGTATGGCCAGACATACCTCGCCTTCGCTTCGATGATCTTCGGTAGAAGGGGACCACGTCTTATTGCATTCAAACACGACGTGAAGCTGCCATCTTTTTCGTATTTGAGTGAGGAGCAAATACGTGGAGTTTCCAGTTGGTCCTTTTGGAGAAAACTACAGTAAGCATAGGATACGACCATGAGAAGCGGTTTTGATAATTGGCCGTTTTGATCGTCGTTCTCTCGTGTTGGAAACGGAACCCGAAGTTATGAAGACGTAATTGGACAATCACAAGAAGGAAGTATAGAGGCGGCAGGACAGGATATTGTGGATGTACGTGGACGGAACTATTGGAAGCCCTCATTCGGTTCTCTAGTTGCCGTCATTGATGTGCCACGCAGCCTGATTGTTCCATTTTTTTGAGGTATGTACTTTTGCAACCATAACGTAGTGAACTGTGAAGTGAGTCCCAACAAATGTACGCGTCACTCTGCAAAAAAACCAGAATGGCAATAGCAGCCGGAATGTCAAAAAGGAAAAACTCAAATGGAAAGTTTTATTGACGTTTTCTCCCCCCCCCCTTAATTTGCATTGCGTCGTCGCGATTGCACTGATAGGTCGTGACGTGACCTTTATTTCATTCCCTTTTATTCGCAAGGCAGACACTGACTGTAATTAATTGGAAATATAAAAAAAGGAGGGGAATACAATCATCTAATTTCAGTTGGCACTTGTGTGCACAAGTAAGCACTTTAATGCACTGTTGACAAAAAATATAAGAGCATCAAAAAAGGTGTGGGTCATTTTTCCCAATAAATGTTGTAGTCATACAAAGCCAAGAATTGAGATTATAACTTTTAACAGTATTTTTGCATACATTATACATATATACGTATATGTGGTTCGCTCAACTAATTTATTATATTGTTATTGGGGAATGTTAAACTTTTGAACATTTGTTAAATTCATCAAAGAAAGAATTGTTGTTCTTATATGGATGTATTTGTTATTTGAAAAATATTAACCATTCTCCGTTGCGCGGTTAATATAATAAAATTGACCACGCGTCACAAACTAATTCTTGTAGTACGTGTTGTTTGTCACACAAAACTGTACCTTAGATTATAAATTGTACGAAATGAGGTTGGGGTTGTTCGAATACGGAATCGTGGCAAAACTTACTTTGTAATTTAAGGTTTACGTGATTATAAAGAAAAGAGAAGTTGGAGGGGCAAGTCTTTGACATTGGTACGAAGAAACCGCGTTGTTGAACGCGTCGCATTGTCTGGATTTAATTGGTTCTCACTTGAGACTGAGGCGACCGTACAAAATGCGCGTCATTAACCTCAAACAACGACATTTGTAACCGTTAGGTTGGGTGCGTGTAATTTGCCTCCACGGCCTCTTTGCGCGTCTTCCCCCATTTTTTGCTATTTAATTGAGCGCCCACCTAACTGGTTACACAACGTACCCATAGATGAATCCTTCTGCTTTCGGTTGAACTCGGCTATTTTCGGGAATCACGCAAGCTCGGAAAGCACAGCTTTTTGTAGAAGTTTTGTGGACGGGTTCCACCAGAATTTCACGCTTCGCCATGTGACTCCTTCGGAGGCCTTATTTTCCCGCAGAACAGCTGCAAGCATTGAGGCTGGTGCTTGCTACAGAGCTGCTGGGGGAGTTTGCGGCCGCATTTTTTTGCGAAATCGAGTGCGATGGAAACTAAATACGGTTAGAACATTAAGTACATTAAATGATATTCGAATTATGCAAGCAGTGCTTGCATTGCTTGTACTATATCTTCGCCTCTGCATGTGATTGGTCAGCAGGTGCACACAAGGCGTAAACTTATTTTCAGTCAAGATGAAAATCCATGCTATGATGTCCCTGCAAGTTTCATGACACATGCTTCACATTATTTACAAAAGTTACCTATTATTAACATGTGATTCAATAGCGGCAGTAACTCCTGCTAGAATAAATAAATAAAAGGTACATAGTGGTTCGGATCCCACTTTAAACTATAGGTCTAGTTCCGATTAGCATTTCTGTGTATAAAGTAGACTTAAAACATCAAATCAGCCATCAAATCACCCAAACGTGTGGGAGTGGTTACCTCAGCCTGCTACAACACCAGGAGTTCCGGGTTCGAACCCCAACCTGGACATGGTTGTTCTTTGTGTTTGTTTATTCATTAATTTTGTCGTATCATCTTCGCAATTAACCAAATGTGTCAGAATGGCGACGCTACATAGCAAAAATCAAATCAAATCATTCATAGACTGATTGTTTGATTATGTTTACTTTAGTTTGCTTTCTGCCATTTTTGTCTAATTGCAAAGACGATACGATAAAATTGATGAAGAGCACCCATGGCCAAGCTGAGATTCGAACCCGGCATCTCTGGCTTAGTAGTCAAACCAAATCGTTTTTTTTATTTTCGAGAGGGGGTGGGAGTTATGTGTACAATTTTTTAGTAGTCATTCCTAATTTTGTAATTTTTCCTGTCTTTAACGCTCTTTTTTTTAGGAATACTGGGCCCTAAACGAAGGGGGGGGGGGTGTTATCACCCACACCAACCCCCATTGGGCACACCACTCATTGCTACCCCAAGTGTCGACGTCACTGCAGATAACACAGGAAATATCACGATGGGCCACATCAATATTAACTGACTGAAGAACAATGTAGATCTAATTGCAGCTGCGTGCAGCTTCAAACATAACTAATTTCACTTGCGTTTCAATCACTGAGACTTGGCTAGATGATTCTATTCCAGATCAGCACATTGAAATAAAAGGGTTCAAAATGTATAGGCTTGATCGAGACTCTCCCAAGCAAGGGGGCAGCATTATTGTTTATGTAAAAAGCGACATAATATCGGAACTTATTTATTCTGTGTCGGATGTGCACGTTGGAGCATTGTGGGTGTCTCTGAAACTCAAACAAAATGACAAATCCTTAACTCTCAGATGCACGTATAGACATCCCAAGATGCCCGTCATTTTTAATAAAAAATAAGAAACTATTTTGCAGTCTTTTCTGGGTTGCAACACTTCGGTTCTCGTCGGAGATACAAATCATGACGTCATGAAACCTACTGCAGCAGATAATGCATTTTTCAATGTGATGCAATCAGCAGGGTACAAGCAGCTCGTTCGTCTGCCGACATGCATGACCGACACCAGTGAAAGTCTTATAGACCACATTTTTAAAAACAAGGAAGAAATACATGCACTGAGGCTTTGCAGAATCGCAGGGGGCAGTTTTCTGGGATTCAATGCACTGTTCTTGCAGACACTTCTGGAAACTCTTTGACGAGTTCAGATATTGTGAAGCACCGATTGGAACGCACTTTCTCGTTAACGCTTTCCACCAGATCGTCTGTCTGAACACTAGGCCTTCTGCTATGCTAATCATCATGGACATTTGAACGCCCTTCCTGAAATTCTCTGCACCATTGCCTGACCTTCCCTTCACTCATCACTGTCTGTCCATAAATGGCACACAATTCCCGATGGATGTCAGCTGCATTCTGTCCTTTGGCGTTCAGAAATCATATGACAGATCTTACTTCACATTTGGTGGGATTTTGTACTACGGCAGCCATTTCACCTTACTGCTACTCGCACATACACAATCCCACTCTGACGATTTGATCTATGTTGCAAGCACAGAATACTAGGGCATGCTCCTGCACATTCTCAACTTCATCAGTGTTGCCAACCCCGCATAAAAAAATTATCGGCCCTTTTTTTTACATGCGCCTCGTATATCTTTATCTGTGTCTATACTGAAGAATTACTATGTCAGCGAGCAAAGGAACATAACATTTCTAATTGCCCTTAAGATCATCATTATGATGTTTGCTTAAATTATGCATGTGATTTCAGCTCCAAGATTTTGTCTTGATTAACAGGCATTCTACCAACCTTCCTTTGTCTATGACATGCATATATCAGTTATTACTTTAGAAGTAATGTCAGTGGGGAAGAAATGTTCACCAAAATCCTCAAAAACCAAGGCATATATTAGTGATGTCAAGGTTGGTAACAGGAGAAAACAATATACATGTTCCTTGTGCAACAAATGTTTCTCCCAAAAACAACATTTGAAATCACATACAAGGACCCATACAAAACAAAAGCCTTTCAATAGTTCAGTTTGCAAGAAACATTTTGCTGTAAAGATTACGTTAATATACATGTCAGAGTATGCACAAAAAAAATTTAATGTGCATGTGAGAGTTCACACAAATGAGAAACCTTTCAATTGTTCAATTTGCAGCAAAGATTTTTTTTCTGTAAGAATGAACACTTACTAGACAAATGGGAGTTCACACCAAACAGAAACCTGTTCGATACCCGGTGGAGGCACAAGTGGTTCGGATCCCACTTTCAACTATAGGTCCAGTCCCAATTAGCCTTACTGTGCATAAAGTGGACTTAAAACACCAAATCAATCAAATCTTCACCAACTATTTCATATCTAAATCCACACCCACTCAACCCAAAGAGAGTAGAAGTACCTACTAATAGCTGAAGCTAACCCAGATGCAGTGGTAACTCAGTTGTTAGGGTGTCTGACTACCATGTGAGAGACCCGGGTTTGATCCCCAGTGGGGGAGAACCTTCGGAGGGTGACCCTCATGAGGGCAGACCTCACCCTCCGAAGACTTATGAGGGTGGGTGGGTGTGTGTGAGGATGAGGGCGAAAGCCGAGTCGTAAGGGTGAGGGCATGTGAGGGTGAGGGTAATAGTCGAGTCATGAGGGTGAGGGTGTTTGAGGGTGAGTGTGAAGTTGAGTCGTGAGGGTGTGTGAGCAAAGTCGAGTCGTGAGGGTGAGGGCGTGTGACAACACAGGAACTCAAACTCAAACAGAATCCTCTTAATTATTCTATTTGCTGCAGATAATTTTTGTGCCAAAAACATAATTTAAATACACTTGAGATCACATACAAAAGTGAAACCTTTTAAGTGCACAAATTGCAACAAAGAGGTTTTAATGTCAAAATCTAGACCTTACCTTTGTTCAACATGTGGTAAAGATGTTGCCCATATAGATAAACTTAATAGACATGTAAAGATGATACACACCAAATAGTAACCATTAGAGTTATGTGAGTTATGTGGTTTGACACACTCAATACTTCTAAATAAAATTTGCTTAGAAATCTGTTTAATCTGTGCACATCTCACTTGTGATAGGATTCCATTCTTATTATTACACAAATCAGTTCTTGTACACTCGACGGTGTACTGTAATGGTAGGAAAAAAATTAGCACAGCCGAAAATAATTTGGCAATTTTACGCACACTGATGCATTCGTGATGAGACACATTTGGAGCCTCAAGCAAAGTTTTCTCAATGCACAACTTCAGTAGTGAAGGTCATGATGCTACATGTCGATTGGCAACTTTCGGGAGCATGTTGTCTGTCTACACAGTTCTCCCCAAATGCCTGTTTGAGAATGATTTTGTGTTCATGTTTTCTCTTTTCAACGAAGTTCTGACATTGAAGTAATCTTACAATATTTTTTGTTCTTATTTTACTTTGCTTTTACCATGACATGATTATCATTTATCGCAACTATGAGGATGAATGATAATTAGATTAAATTGATAAAGAAATACTACTAACATAGAACTCCATGCTGAGACCAGGACTCGAACTCTGAAGCAAGAGCAGGGAAGTTTAGTCACATTGTTCTAACTCTCGGACACGAGTTAGCTTATAATTATATGTAATTGCTAAGGAGTATTTTATCTTATATTCATGCGTAATAGCTGTTTCTGGACACTTGATTTATGGTGGGTGATATTAGATCGAAAATTAGTTCTTCGGGGAAAATCCTCTTTCTGTCTGACGGGTGCTACAATGAGGCACATCTCATTCATAACAGAGAAACAATCATAGCATACAATTGAAGTGTTACGTGCAAAACACTTATTTTATTATACATACCAAGATCAGTTGGATATATGCCAATTGTGACATGCAAGTTTCATTTTCTCATTATATCTAAATTGTATCCTAATTGATAATCTTGAAAAAACGCAAAATGTTTCCTGATTTATGTGAATTCATAATGATTAAACTAAACAGGACCTACATTTTGTAAATTATAAATCTGGGTGATCGATTTTGTGCCTCAATAGGAAACGAAAATATACATACAATACTCATTCACTACCCAACAGCAGCTGTAAATAACCTAAACTTGAAATGAAGAGGTAATATTCATATTCATGATATAAGAGAGTGGTAGGAGGTGCAGTAGGTAAACCAAATACGAGGCGTATTTTTTAAGTAAGTACTGCTTTGATATGTACAAAAAACAAGTAAACTTTTTGTAACAATTTTATTGTTACATGAAAGACCACACTTTTATCTACTTTTCCACATAATTGCCACCAATATCAAGGCACTTGTCATATCAAACAACAAGCTTTTGTATTCCGTCATCATAGAAGTTTGCCGCCTGAGTTAACACCCACTGCAACATGGCCGTTTTGAGGCTAACGTCGTCATCGTGGTGCTGACCTCCGAGATGCTTCTTCAGTTGAAGAAACACGTGCTAGTCACTGAGTGCTAGATCGGGGCTGTATGGAGGATGATCAAATTGTTCCCAGACAAATGATGCGATGAGATCTTGACAAGAAAAGTCAAGGCGCTACCTAAACGTTTGCTTTTGTGCGCCTCAGTTAACATTTTTGGTACCCATCGTGAGCACAATTTTTGATAGTTTAAGCGTTCGGTAACAATTTCGTAGATAACACTTCTTGAAACTTCAGGGAACTCCTCTGATAACAAAGAAATCGTGAACCGTCTGTTCTCTTTCACTTTTTGGTCGACTTTCTGTACCAAATCGACAGTGATGACTGAGGGTCGCCCACTCCGTTCCTCATCATGAACATTCTTTCGGCCATCTTTGAAAGCTCTAACCCATTTGCGTACCACTCCATCACTCATAATGTTTTGTCCGTACACTTCACAAATCTGACGGTGAATTCCAACTGCTTTCACGCCTTTAGCACTAAGAAATCGAAAAACAGCGCGTATTTCACAGTCGGTGGGATTTTCAATCGGCGGAGGCATTTTAAATAGCAAATGTATAGCCCGTGTTAAAAATGTAAACATAAACATTGGTGAGGTCTTGCCCGGTCCCCCCGGAACTTCCGGTTTAGGCCAGTCCCCGTTGTTGCCAGTGCAGATTCGCCGGCATACGAAGTAAGAAATAAGCGCTTGTTTTCATCAGTTGTGCGACGATAGTCAAGAAAGGTATTTGTTAAAGTTCTACTATGAAGGAGTGGACGTCTAGAATCCGTCGGATGATCAACTGCAGAGCAGATTATTAAAATATGACGTGACTTTGTGACCGCCAGTTGTATAGCATACTACATACAAGTGTCTCATGTACACGCACGACGAACTCAAAACGTACAAAAGTTTAGATATATTCAATTATTTTGTAAATGGAAAAGTGAGGGAAAGATAATTGTATAAAACTAGTGATATTATTATATTATAAAGTAAAGTAGAGTAAAGTAAAGTAAAGCTTAAGTGAATCTTTGCCAACAAATCTGCAGAAGTAATGACACATAACAAATGCTAGTAAATATAAGTGCTTTCCACGTCGCCTTTCCGCCTGAGGGATTTAGGGAAAACCTATGATATGGCATGCCACTTCCACTTGCACGAATATACTTCAAATAACAAGCAAGTTTTCAGACTGTATAGACAAGCGATATCGGGATTTCGCACAGAAGCATTGGATCTAAAGCAAACCATTCACCAGCCACGCTTGCGCAAATAACAGGCCGGGGCAACACAATGAACGATATTGATAAAACGGCCCAGTCCGAGCGACAAGCGACACCTTCAATTTGTCGTGTCGATTTAATTCAAAAGTTGATTTTTATTTCTGAATGTTGGTTTCCAAGAAACACGTATCGCTGCAGTCTGAAAGCTTCCTTTCGAACCAATTTATCACGAGAAAATGCACGAGTCAATTTTTCGAACCGAAGCGACACAACAAGCTGCACGTGTCGCTCAGATTTCCGATGGCGTGTATTGTGCCGCCTGAGACTTGATTTTCCATGAGCGGTAAATGTTTATTTATAGACTAAATGGGCCTGTGTCGCTTGTCACTTCGGTACGAACCACTGCTGTCGCGTGTCGCTTGGGTTTGAAACCTCACTAAGAGGTGTGCTTTTCACCACAACACAATACGCAGATAAACGATCTACATGCTTAACAAAATGCAAGTCGTACAAATACTTTCCGGGTACCAATCATTTCTTCGTTCTGCTTGTATCAACAGGTTTCGTCTCTCTACGTCCTTCGGAAACCTACGAAGTGATACTTGACTCAATAAATTTGTTCCCGATCGAACTGTGAAACCATATCCTACACAGTTGACACCCTATTTCCTTGTAAAAGAATCTCCACCTTGCTCTTTCATATTAACGTCCATAGCACCTTAAGCTCTAACCGGATGTTCGAGGGGGACCAGACGAGTGCGCATGCTCCGCAGTAGCTCCGCCTTTAACACCGTCTATACACGATCAATTGTTGCTGCGATGGCGTCTGTGGCTTGGCAACAGATGTAGGTACACAGTGCGCATGCCGGGACACCGACCACAGCGCTGCAGCGGCGGAATTTCAAAACGGTACTTGCTTTAAAAATACGCCTCGTATGTAAGGAAAATGTGCAAGTTTCTACTATACGTGAACATTTTTGACTTCCGTGGAGGTATGGTTAGCACAGCGCAGTACGACGACAGAGATTCCAGGTTCGAATACCGGTCTGGGCATGTTTTTTGTTTGTCTATCTGTCATGTCATCACTCATCTTCATCATCGTGATTTCTCAAAAATGGCACAAAAACGACACTAAATACCAAAAATTAAAATTATTTGAAAATTAGAAGCTCCTTTCAACACGTCTATTATCCGGAGATCCTGCAACAATGCAACTTATGATCAATAAGTAAATAACTACCACAAATTTTGAAGAAGTAATTATTTCAAGTCCACTTTTCGCACAGATAGGCAAATCGGGACGAGAACTACAGTTTAAAGTGGAATCCGAACCATTATGTGCCTCCACTGGGTATCAAACTGTGAACTTGTTGATTACAAAGAGGCGACGTTTTGGCTGCACCATCGTGGAGCAGTTACATCTGCATAGATTAGCACAAATTGATTTCAAACATATTTCGCACACTAAATAGAATTAATTATCACCACAGACGGGAAATTAGTTTCAGGGAAAATCGGAAATACGAGCAATATCTGTCGCCCTTTTCGTGTTCCTATTGCTTAGAAAATAAGAAGCATTTCATATCCCTGTCTAAGTCTATTGTTGCTATTGACTGAAGAAACACAATGCTTCAAACTTGGAAACTGACACCGAAGGTTGTTTTTTCTGTCATTTCAAGTCACTGTTCTACCACTCTTGGTTAATCGCGATGATAAAGATTAAAGATGTGATAGATGGAAGTGGAATGAAGACACATCCATATTTTCTGGTCCAGGTTCTACCTCCCAACTTCGAAGCGTGTGCGCTAACCAATTAGCCACATGGTTGGCCATTTCATGCTTGTCATTTCACCAAATTAATCTATTCGCCATTCAACATCCAGAGGTAGAAAAGCAACAGAAGATAACGAAAAAAAACGTTCACTTATCATCAACCAGCAATTTCATGCTGACCAAATCCACACACCAACTTCTTATGGCATTCGTATTGCAGATTGGACTTGAGGATTAAAGATTGCCCATTTCCTGGTTCAAGTCGAGGAAATTCAGGTTCCTTGTCAAAGCTCCTTGGAGTATGCAGGGTTTCCAATTTATCATAGTCAAAGATCTGCGACAATATTACTATTACTACTACTACTACTACTACTACTACTACTACTACTACTAATAATAATAATAATAATAATAATAATAATAATTTGAATTATTTCCATGCAGCATGGAGAAAAGCACATCATTCCAAACACACGTGTCATTCAGAGTGAATGCCTTAAAAATAAACACGAATTCCTGATAATAAAATGTGAGGTCACCTTTGATTTAAAAGAGAAAAAAGTTGTTTTGTATCTCAACTGCATCAAATGTTCAATGAACATGTATTTTTGTGTGTGTATGTGTGTGTGTGTGTGAGCAATGAGCATTAACTAAAGAAAGTTCTTCGTTCGTTGTAAGTGGGTAATGTATAGTTAGGCGGACAAGAATACACAGCCACCAGTCCACCTTCCCATTATTTACACTTTCATGTTTAAATTTCTGATTTCAAACGACAATAACATTAACTATTGTAAAATGTTTTGTTGGTAAGAACAGCGAGACATTCCAGATGTGAATTATCGGGGACATTTATGCGGGGACAAGAGCTGAAAAGTTCCAACAAATTCCGGGAATCGAACCCTGATCCCCCGCGTGGTTGTCAGACGCCCTACCAACCAGACCATCGCATCTCCTTGGATGAGTTCCATACCTTGATTATTTCAATTTACTTTAATATATTTTCTTGTTTTATGGATTTTCTTCACACTTAAAATGTCTCACCTTGTTGACTAGACGATTATTTCGTATCAAAGAAACAAACGTGCTCCTAGAATTTGTAAAAATCAAATGACTAGAAAGTAATTCCGTTCTATTGCTTTCATAAATACTATATTTATGTAGATCTCTACTACTTAATAATAGTAGTGGTATTAGTAGTATTATTTGTAGTTATTCAACTAATTAGTTAATTATAAGTATTATTAATTAATTATGATTATTATTATTTAATTACAGTTTAATAAAACAACGTGAATTTGTAGAAAGCTTTAGAAATAACACCCCGTTTCATGAATCCTCGGTACGCTACTGCTTGCTTCCGAGTTCGAGTCCTGGTCTCGGCATGGAGTTCTATCTCTGTAGTGTTTCTTTATCAATTAAATCATCCATCCTCATAGTTGCGATAAATTGTAAATGTGTCATGATAAAAGCAAAACAAAATAAGAACCAAAACAATATTGTAAGATTACTGCAATGTCAGATCTACTTTGGAGAGAGAAAACGTGAACACAAGATTCATTTTCAAACAGGCATTTTGGGAGAACTGTGTAGACAGACAACATGCTCCAGAAAGTTGCCAATCGACGTGTGGCATGGCCTTCGGTACTGAATTTGTGCATTGAGAAAACTTTGCTTGAGGCTCCTCAAGTGTCTTATCACGAATGTCTCGGTGTGCGCAGCATTGCCAACTTGTTTTTGGTTGTACAAATTATTTTCCTACCATTACATTTGCGGCCAGGTGTACAACCCTGGTTTAATCATTATGTTATCCTATAGAGCAGGGTTTCGGAGCGGAGCGGATTAACGCTCCGGCTGTTGCCCACGCTCCGGAGCAAGAAGCGAGATTCTAAGAAATGGATTTCTTAGTCCGCTCCGCTCTGCTCCGGAGCAAAGCAGCGGGAATCTGAAAATTTCTCGCTCCGCTCCGGAGCGAGGAGCGAAATTTTAGTAAATGGTTCACTCCACTCCGGAGCAAAGCGCTACCTTGACATGCTCCACTCCGGATCGGAGCAGAGGAAGTTGGAAAGTTTCTCACTCCGCTCCAGAGCGAGGAGCAAAATTTTAGGGAACGGTTCACTTCGCTCCGAGGTTGGATAATACGAGTGTATACAGAAAACTAACGATCAAAGGTTCCGAGTACATTAGTAATTTTGTTTGTGGAATTTGTACGCCATTTGAAAATCGCCCGTTATTGTTGTTATAAAACTGATTATTACTAAAGCTAACGCCACTGAAACAGTCCAGACAAGATTACGTCACTCACCTACAGTGTTGCCAATAAGCAAGGAATAATCCTTACCCAATACACCAGGGAAGGCACAATGAACCGCATACATACAACGTGCAATGTGTCAACTGTGAAGCGTAGAAGAAGTGTGGCAAACCTGGAGGGCCAGGGTTGTGAAGGAGGCAAGGGGAAGCTTCGATCTTCGCTGGACTGTTTTCGTGAAGAGAGCTATATTATTATTATTATTACATTTTCATTATCACTTTTAGTACTCTACTACTACTTCTGGGGACAATATATTTCAATGGCAGGTGTGCCACCTGTGGTTTTATAAGTTGAGAGAATGGAACCACTCTCTCATTTCCTGCCACCAGGGATCGCGACTAAAACACATTTCGGTTCAACTTCTGGTTCGGGCTAAGCACTTCAGCATATCGGCCGGACGTTACAGTCCACGGTGCGGGAGAAGTGAGTTATTCCGCAATATTGGTTCGATTAACACTAGCGAAACTACTGCAGAGAATCCATTTGACCTTCTCTAAAGGCCAAGAGCACGCAGAGGAAAGGCGAAGCAACTTGTACGGAGGAAGATAAAAGGCAGACAGGTGTTCATGCAAAACACTCGCTGGTGCACGATTGCCATATCTAACTTTCTTTTATGTTGGTTATGTATGATACTTTGAATGTAGCGAAAGGGAAAAGTTTAAAGTAATTGGAAATTCAGGTTGCTAATTTTAACTTTTCGATTTTTGAATGTATGAAGTTGAAAATCGGAATCATGCTTATTAATGTTACCATAAACACGGCCAATTAGGAAACGTTTTAATTTGAAATACAGAGTTTTCATATCTAACTTTTTAAAAATCCTGACACTAGAAAGATGAAAACCAACTTAACTGAAAATGTAAGTTGCCAAATTTGGTTTAATTTTATGAAGATATAAAGTCGAAAATCGGAATGCTGTTTGTATAAAGCCGAAAAGGGGAATTTAAATAGTATGAAATACAGGGTTGTCATATCGATTCTTTTTCCCAATTTTAAAGGCAGGAAGTTGAAATAGGTATTTAATGGTTACATACGTATACTACTGCAAAAATTACAAAATGTCTGGTTGCCATATCTAACATTTCAAGTTTGTAAGCAGTAACCTGGAAATAGGCATGGTGGTTATAAGAAAATTGCAAAAATTTTGGAAGAACGACGAATGGAATGTTGCTATATTTAACTTTCTGAGTCTAGAAAGCCAGAAAACGTATACGTATAAATTTCATATTTTTTGTATTAAGTACATTGTACACAGCAAACTGAAAGCAAGTTTTCAGTAATGAACAATGTGTAGTCAGCAGATAAGTCAAAACAAGATGTATAAACCTTAATAACCATGATAAACACAAAATGTAATATTATCAATTTGGTATTGGCATGTCCTGAATTTTATGGTTTTATTTTGGAAAACAGGGCTGCGAGCAATACGTGCCTTCCTCACTGATGGCATTTGATTTGATTTTTGTTGGAATTTTGGGCTAATCGCGACGATGATAATGGGAGAATTGATAAATGTGTACTGAAAGAAAAAAGAAGTAGCGCGCTGTACCCCGATAACATAGTGGTAACAACGTCGCCTTGTAATGAAGGGGCACTGGGATCGATATCCGATGGAGGGACATAGTGGCTCAAATCCCACTTTAGGTAGGATTTAAATTGTAGGTCTATTCTCGATAGCGTATTGTTGAGTCTTAAATCCACCAAAAGTTCATAACAAAAGGCATTGTTTCAATGTATGTTGAATGTATAATTGCAATGTACATTGTGATAAATTAATCCTTAAGCAAATATACATTTGTAATTCTGTTTAACAATAAGATACTTCACTTTCCTTTACATCTATTCACAAGAGCATAAAAATATAACTTGGAAATTAATTTCCAAATGAACAACCTCTTATTCATATATTTTACGTATGTGTGTGTGTGTGTGTGTGTGTGTGTGTGTTTTCTGAAATCTGGCAAAGTCCTAATAATGTATTCACTTCATAAGTGTCTATTACATAACAGAAAGCATCATTGGGTATTCAATATCAGACGAATAACGAATTCCATGGGAATATTTCTGCGAGTTCGTGGATGTGAGTTCAGGTCTCAACAACAAATAGTGTTGGTTTGACCCGCGTTAATGTCATTGGTGTTTCCGTTGTGTTTGTTTCTATATCACAGTATATTTCTTTTCCATAGTTTCGGTGTCCTATTTTTTTACCGACTTATCTAGAATTTGTTTAAAATTACGGATCATGAGAAATGTACGATTAAAGGCAAGGCAAAGGTAATAGTCCGGAAAAGACAAATTGAAACTTATACTTAGTTGAAAGGACAATTGGTCATTGTTGATTACAATTATAGAAATAACTTGATCAAAATACTTGGTTTTCTTTTACATACATTTTTGTAATTCTTTTTCTGCACCTTTCCATTCCTACTTGAACAGGTAGACTATAAATAAAAACTCGACATGGTTTCCTTCAATTCATTATTACAGTATAGATCTTCCATGATTCTCGTGGCTTATGATGCATAGAATTAACAATTACGGATTTTTCTTTGTTGTTCTTGTATATTGATTTAACAAATCTAGTCACCTTATAATTCCATTAACCAAGACTTGACACGCACCTTCTGCCTTTAGGGCTTTATGTTAGTCCGGTTATAACCCTTTTATCGGACTTCTCAAAGGCATCTTAGGGATTAGTAGGACCAAGCCCTTGCGTGGTCTGTTGTGCAGGATTTATTTTCAAATTATTACCTATGTAGGTTTGAAATGAAAGATCCTTAAGATCTTTTACTCGAAGATTTACTTTCGATGTTATACAAACACTTTTTCAAACAGACAGTTCACCCGGTATAACTTGTAGGCCTAAACCTATTAGTTATACCGAAGTTTATAACCCTGGTCTTTTGATGATGCAGGAGAACACCTTATTCAGAGTTGGGTTTGTAGAATATCTGCCAAAATGGAGTACAAGTACACCAGCCAATCCGAAGATTGAAGCAAGATATTCCCCAACGTCCCCTGAACCATCAACCTTTCGGCAACCAGGAGAATGTCCCGTAGACTTACAAAAATCTAGCTCTTTTATATCATATTGTTGTTTACAATTTACCATGGTTATTACATAGTTGTTTAATATTTCCATAGTTTCATCATTTTCCCCTGATTTAAGTTCAACAATTCATTACATTAACAATAACACATTTTTAAAGAAAAGATTCCAACATAGATTAATATAATACAGATTGAATAGTTTAGTGCCTGAAAAAGCATGTGTTGACAAGGGCGACACATAGCGTTCCCCCACAAGAAAATAAAATTAAATATAAGTGAACGTTATTTAATTTTGTTTTATAATTTTTTCTCCCTTTTTGTATATTTTCATTTTTCTTTCTCTTCTTCTTCTTCATGATGTGAGGCGATGTTTCATTTGGGATCGTCTTCTTGGACTTCATTCTTCATTTGCATGTAGCTTCTGTAGAAAACAGGAAATGGTTTTACATCTTATTTAACACACTCCTTCGTAAAACTTCTTGACGTCCATTAGCCAGGTCTTCCATCCATTTAGGTCTTCTTCTAGATTCTTCTCTTTTGGAATGGGAGATGGATTTTGTAAAGGAAATACAGGTTGTTCTGCAATTATCTTGCTGATTGAAGTATTTACAAGTCTCTGTTTGTCAGAAAATAATGGGCAGTGTAGTTTCTCCTCATCTTCTTGATTCGGCAACCCTGGAGCGAAAGCCTTCTTTCTTATATCTTCCTCGGCAGCGGACCTATTGTCTGAATACGATTCCCTTTCAGCCATCGATAGTTTAACACGTGAAGTCTTACCATTAATTGCTTCAAAACTATCTTCATGGTCATCTGGAATCAAACTTTCTTCAACGACTTGTCCCTTCACCGTTAAATATAATTTGTTGGCACCTGCATCCAAATTGACTCTATATCTCTTGAAGAAGGGATATCCAAATAACAAATCTGCCTCTAAATTCTTCACTACGTAGACTTGATCTTCAAAAGTGTGTCCTGCAATTTCAAAAAGAATGGTTCGGCATCCTACAATACGGGACCTCTTGTGTTCAACAAAATCCTTTAACCTTATTCCTGGACATCTTTGCAGTTTCAAGCCTGGTAACCTCTCTCGGAGCTTTACCCAAACATTATAATTCATGACTGTGCATTCACTTCCTGTATCCAAAGTACATCTTATTTTTAATCCCAAAACTTCTATTTGAATTTCTGGCTTTTTGCTGCAATTCCCAGTTACTTCGAAAACATTAAACAATTTCTCCTCTTTAGAATTTGGACAAGAATTTAGCTCTAGATATAAAACATTTAAATTTTCATTAGTAAATTGTTGGTGTTCTTCGCTCTCACAAACATCAAGATTGTGTCGCGTTGTAGAAGGGAGAGCTTCATCTACAACGACCTCTGGTTGTAGACTTGTAGAGGGAATATCCCAAGAAGGAGCTTTAATAGCGGAGGGAATTTCCCATACAGGTGCTCTAGGGTTCAAAGCACAGTCTTCTGGAATTTCGTCAGTCTGTATTCCACCATCTTTCCTGGGAGACTGGTTCCAGTTTCTTTGATTCTGGTTCTTATTCAAGAACGTCCTTCTCTTGGCATCCTTCCTTTGGAACCTTAGATTTCCATTAAACCTTTGGTTGATCGGTGTGGGCCTCTTATCTTCTTCTCCTCCATTCCTCCGGGATAGCTCTAGATTCCTGACTCGAGGTTGAGGATTTCTCCGTTCATCAGTTCGTTGGTAATCGGCTTTCCATCCTTCCATTTGTTCAGACGCTTCGAACTTTCCCAGGAAATTCGTGAGTTGGTCTATGTTGGCGGGATCTCGAGTTAGTACTAGTTGTCGCACTCGTGAAGGTAACTGGCCAATGATTAAGTTCAGCACTTCTGATTGGTTGATGGTTTCCGTCAGATTGCAGTATGCTGCATATACCTCCCAGCAATATTCTTCCAATGATAACCCTGCACCTTTGCTATAATGTTTATTCCTCAGGGTATTCATTTCCCTTTGTTTTGCATCAGGTGATGCGTATTGCTTCCTAAATGCAGAGCGGAAATGTTCAAAAGTTTTCCATCTCTTTTCGTTTGCCATAAACCAAGCCTTGGCTTTACCCACGATTAGCGAAGGAAGGACCTTTAGTCGATACATCATGGGCATTTTCATTAAATCCATATAAGTATTTATCTCCTCCAGGTACCTTTCAGCAGATACTGAATTGATTTCTCCATTAAACTTGGTGAGGGAATTGACGTCAGACATTCGGAGAATCCGATTGGATGAATGGTTTAAGTAGGAATTATCTTCTACCATTTTTTCCGTAGCGTAGTCTCTAGTTCGTCTCATTTCGCCACTCCTTTTTCGTTTCTTTCTTTGGCATGGCTCAGAATGTTCGGGAGATTTGGAGCTGGAAGAATGAGAGGAGCAAGAGGTTCTTACACATATCTTCTTTGGCAGAGTTTCCATCTCTTCATTCCTATTCTCCTTGCCTAGCTGTAAGGTCTCCAATTTTGAGTTTAACGTTTTTATAATTTCCACTTGTTGGGTTTGGACCTCATTTGTTTTTCTTATTTCACTTTCCAAATTTATGGATATTTCCCTCTGACTTTCCTTCAGCTCGGTTAGTAAACCGTAGTTTATATTATCCTTGTCCTCTCGATTCTTTATTTCTTGGTTCAGACTTTCTTGTAGCTGTTTAAAACGGTCATCATCTATCTGCCGATCTTCTCTCCTTCTTTCCACTAGTTCTTCATATTTTTCGTCTCTCTATTTTCTGACTTCAGCTATCGCTTCGGATATTTCTTTTCCTAGATTTATTTTTAAATCTTCAAACATTTTCTTACTCATTTCTCGTTCCCTTTCTCTTTCTGCTTTCTGTTCGGTATCTCTTTCACCCAAGGTTTCAACCAAACCTGCGAACTTTTGGTCATTCATTTCTCTTTCTGCTTTCTGTTCAGCATCTCTTTCACCCAAGGTTTCAACCAAACGTGCGAACTTTTGGTCATTCATTTCTCTTTCTGCTTTCTGTTCAGCATCTCTTTCACCCAAGGTTTCAACCAAACGTGCGAACTTTTGGTCATTTTCTTCCTTGTCTTTCTTGAAATCAGTCATAAAGGAGATCATCATTTCCTTCCAACTATCATCTGTTGGGGTTGGCGTAACTTGTTTTTCCACACACTGTCTACATTTAACGTCTACCTCCGCTGCTATGTCAGAACCTAGGGTTTTATGTGCGCAACTTTCATGAACGTATCTGTTGCAGCCGGAGCATGGCAATAAGGTTTCCTCCTTCTTTTCTTCATTCGTACAGCAAACGAGCCTCTCCTTTTGCTGTCTGGTGAAAGGTCTCTGGGAACCTATCATCTTTGCTTCTTTTGTTTCTGGAATAGGCTTCTTCTTCTGTTTCTGGAACAGGCTTCTTCTTCTGTTTCTGGAACAGGCTTCTTCTTCTGTTTCTGGAACAGGCTTCTTCTTCTACTGCTGGGCCACGAAGATCCACAGGTGGTTGCTTCGAGGGTCCTGTCACGGTCGCCAAAAATCACTGACACGCACCTTCTGCCTTTAGGGCTTTATGTTAGTCCGGTTATAACCCTTTTATCGGACTTCTCAAAGGCTTCTTAGGGATTAGTAGGACCAAGCCCTTGCGTGGTCTGTTGTGCAGGATTTATTTTCAAATTATTACCTATGTAGGTTTGAAATGAAAGATCCTTAAGATCTTTTACTCGAAGATTTACTTTCGATGTTATACAAACACTTTTTCAAACAGACAGTTCACCCGGTATAACTTGTAGGCCTAAACCTATTAGTTATACCGAAGTTTATAACCCTGGTCTTTTGATGATGCAGGAGAACACCTTATTCAGAGTTGGGTTTGTAGAATATCTGCCAAAATGGAGTACAAGTACACCAGCCAATCCGAAGATTGAAGCAAGATATTCCCCAACGTCCCCTGAACCATCAACCTTTCGGCAACCAGGAGAATGTCCCGTAGACTTACAAAAATCTAGCTCTTTTATATCATATTGTTGTTTACAATTTACCATGGTTATTACATAGTTGTTTAATATTTCCATAGTTTCATCATTTTCCCCTGATTTAAGTTCAACAATTCATTACATTAACAATAACACATTTTTAAAGAAAAGATTCCAACATAGATTAATATAATACAGATTGAATAGTTTAGTGCCTGAAAAAGCATGTGTTGACATAGGCGACACAGACTGCTTGGAATGATTTCTCCATTCGCATGGATGTCCGGCAGGGAGGACGCCACGCCACCCGGAAATGAAAGTCAATCAAGAAGTACATATTTCACGCATATAATTTCATTTCAGTCACAGTAATATATGTTAATTATTGCAAGAGCGTTGCAGGAACATGATAACTTTAAACTGTAGAATTCTTTTAAAGAGAGTAATACTATTTTGGGGAAATTCTGCCTCATTCTGCCCCTCCTCTCTTGGAAAAATACCTTGCTTGTCCCTTCCTGGAAAAACTCCTGAAGACGTCCATGTATCAGCGGCATTAAAAATTTCATTAAATGTCCATACACCACCGTTGACAAGCACACATACTGTAATTTGCATGTAATGATACAAGAGAACACAGCTTTTAAAAGCGTCTTTTTATGACAGTGAAGATAAGAACAACACGTGCAAGTAATACTTTCGAAAGAGAACAATCTAGCCAGAATTGGTGTAGCATAATTCTAATACAACTGGCAACACTGGATCTTTCTGGCAAAGGCGATGTCTCTACCATGTACGGATAAGTCGAACGCAACGTACAGCGTAGCGAACGAAGTTCTCAACCCCGAAAGCACACACAAACAAGCTATGTACCAGTTTCACCCTCCTCCCCTCTTGAAACGGGCACAAGACCAATGCGCTAGCCGATTGCACTGAGTCACCTGCAAGGAACATGGAATACAGCACAAAACGAAGCTGTTTCCATGTATGGGGGAGGTGGGCAGAAAAACTGATTGCTTGAAATTATTCGTAACCCATTCAACACATAACATGTAAACTCTTATATATAAGAGTCACAATACAAAATAGTACATTTCAATACAGAAATACTATTTACATAATTCATATTTCAACTTACATCAAATGAACAATTTACGTACTATAGCTCTCTCCCCCCCCCCCTCTCTCTCTCTCTCTCTCTCTCTCTCTCTCTCTCTCGTCAAAACAACATTCTTGTATTGTTTTACCAATGTTTAATGTGCATGATTGATTGATTGATTTAGTTCATTTTACTTCTCTTCTTTGTCGCTTTTGGCTAATCGCGAATATGGGGATGATCGATGTTATGATTAAATTGATGAACGATACACACAGAAATTGTACACTCGCCTCACTTAGTACTCTGGCAGTTTTTTTTATACAGCATATTTGCAGAAGATACAATTAAACATACAAGTGTATAAAACAAACTTATTACTAACTTTGTTGACCCTGTACAGTGTCTCTCAAACGTTTTAGGACAACGACATTTTAAACTAGGCAACCCAATTTACACAAGGCGTTGGTGGGTTGCGTGTACAGTTAGGCTCAATTTCAGGGTTGCCACATGCACAATAGATATTTATAAAATACGCGAAAGAAATAAAAACAAGTATTATCGTATGAAATTATTAAAAATATCACTATTATATCGCAAGTGACAAAATTCTTTCTCAAAGAAAAAACATAGGTTTTCTAATATTTCATTGCTGATGAGTCTACAGAAAGGAAAAGAGGTGATAGAAAACGAAAGGTGACAAAGAAGAGGAGAAAGACAAAGCGAAAGGAGAAGAAGAAAAGTAGAGGAGAGAAGAAAGAAAGGATAGACGACGAGAGGAGATGTCGTGAGGAGAATGGAAGAAGATTCTAGGAGAGATGAGGAAAATGGAGCAAAGAAGAGAAAAGAGAAAAAAAACGAGATGAGAGAAGAGGAGACGAGTAGAGTAAAGGAGAGAAAAGAGAAGAAGGAAAAGACGATTGCAGTGGAGTCGGAAATCTAAGACAGGAAAGGAGATACGAGGAGTGGAGATGAGTGGGATAGAGATAAGATGCGAGTAAAGTAGGGAAGGCGATATGAGATAAAAGCAGAGCAGAAGGAGGGAAGAAGAAGGAGAAGAGAAGAACAGAAGGGACTGAAGAGAAGAGGTCGTTGCAGAAAATATCGTCTCAGTGTCAAGAATTGATGCATTGGTCAAATTATCGACATGAAACATTCAATAACATTTTGAAATGTATTGGAGAATGTATTAGATCGGTGCGAAATGCCTTTTGGCTTAGTTCAGAGCAAGATAAAATCTTCCATGTAAGATCTTTGATTTTACCTGCGATTATACCACTAAAAACATGAATGTAATTTTAATATTTATAAGAATTATCCAGTTTTTGTCCACTTCTCGGTTCGTTGAAATGGAGATTTTATAATTTAATATTTCCCCTCCCCCCATCGTTAATTCCAAACTGAATCATTCCGTTTCACATGGCGTGGACGACAATGAACACAATGGGATATTGTGGTGTTTGCTTATAACTCGTATAATTTTAAAAGCTCCACCACATTCTCCTCGTTATTCTAACAAGGAGTTTTGCGTCATTGTGTCCCTGACGCTCGGCTCTGGACGTCGAGCAGAGTAAATTTGGCAACGCTGTTTCCCCTAGCGGAGAACTTTGTAACTAAAGGGGGAAAGCTTCGGCTACGGGCGAAGTTTTCTCCCGAGAGAACAGTGGTTGCAGCTGAGGCATTGGTATAGTAAGGAGCTTCCTTTCTCCTTCCTTGATCACGGGCGAGGGTGATCGGATCCGCATCGACATACGAATTTGACTGTGGCATTGGACTGATGTCTGGACATGGAATAACGGGGTATAATAATTTAATTTATTTCAGTTTATGTTAAAGTTAATTGACCGGTCATTTTTTGTTCAGTAATGATTTTCAGGAATAGTCTTTTTTGAATTATCTATTTAGTGTTTTGGAAACTTAGTGCATTTATTCCATGCCAAACGTAGTACAATTAAAAATTCGACATCTTGATTGTTGAGAATTTCGTCGATATAGGATTCCGATCACCTAAACCATAAACATGATTTTGTATTTATTTAACGGGTGTTCATTGTTAAATTTTTAACGACATGTAGGATAAAAGGGAATTATTTATTTCTCCACGTTGGTTTTATTATATTGTACAGACAATTATATATATATATATATATATATATATATATACATATATATATATATATAGGGAGAGATTTTTGTTAAATTGTTGGGGGAGATGTTTCTAATTGTGCGGGTGACAATTTGTTACGACCACGAACACGGAAACCAATATTAAATCTCGACGATTAGATAATCTGGGAAGTATATGGTATGGTGGGGATTGGTGCTCGTGATCCACGTTAATTTCGGAGTCAGCGCAAGGGGGCCAATTATATCTGTGGTCATCGTTTTGGAATGAATGGTGATTTTACCACAGTGGCAATAAATGGTGGAATAGAGCAAAAAAGAGGAAAGGGTTGTGGGTATTCGAATATTCGTACAGATCTAGTTTTTTTTTTGTTTTTTTTGACAACCAACCTTTTTGTGGCTCTATTTTTTTGGCCAGTGCTGGTGTGAAGTGGTCGTGGATTTACTGGTATAACAAAACCTATTTCATATTTTTGTTTAGCTTCCAAAATTTATACCACTATACTCATAGGACGCGACCACGTCACAACATTCAATGGTAGCAGAGCGAAAACGAGCAGCCCCCCCCCCCCCCAACACCGATTACTGTAATTTATATTTTTTCCTTTCAGCTATAGCATTATTGTCTTTTTGGGGAATTAGTGTGTCGCACGTTTTGGAAACTAGTGTGATAAGCCTTCAAGCTGTTCCTTCCACCTTACGTGCCAGGCCATTTAGTAAATCTTTAGAAACTATACCACAGAGTCCTCCCAGTGACAATTCCTCCGCAAATGTAACTCCCACTGCTAATTTAACACCACAACCGTCGCGATCAGTTCCGTTGCAGCATTCTCCTCAGTTAGTTCGTGATCGGGTGAGTCCTTTTTTGGGATTTTTGCAGACGCCTTCTCTAACGCCAGATCTTTCGGACATTCAACTCCAGATCCGTTATAATACGGTGACTTTTTTTGTTACAAGATTTCCACTCGGTCGATGGCACTGATTTTCGTTCTTTGTTTGCATTTATTTTGGCCATTAAACATGTAATCAAATTAAATATTTTTGACTCTGAATCAATTTTACTGGAATGCATACCAAAGAATGCGGGTATACTACGTACGTGTTGGCTTGATTTTCTTTCGCGTAAGTTCCCATGGCCTGTGTTTAAGTGCGCTCTTTGGCAGCGCCTTGTTACCCGCTTTGCAGGAACTTATTTCCGCCTTTGTTACTCGTAGTCAACTTCCAACTGAGAGTTTGTATGACTACCTTAACGAGGTTATAGATGCCACCCGTACTTTGCAATTGACATGGGCTGACAAACGTTTGATTGAAGAGATCATTTCGAGGTTATCTATGAATACACGTAATCGCCTTTTTTGCGAGCGTAAACCCCGTTCCTTGCAGGAATTTTTTGAATTGGCTGATGAAATTTGGCATATTGAACTGGAGGACGGTATCCCTTTTCGCTTACCTCCCGGGGACTTAGATCGAAAGGAGCAGCAAAATGCGTCGAGGAAACACACATTATCTAAAAAGTGTCAAACTTCGGTATCTTTACGTGCCCCGGTTGTTTCCCAGACTACGTGTGTCTCCACGCCGGTTGATAAGAATAAACTTCAAGGTTCACAAGCTCACAAATTGCAACAAAGTTTTACGTCTGATATTTCAACTACTAAATGCCCTGTTATTGTTTCTACAGTTCGGACACATCCAGTGCGTACCTTGTTGGATACAGGTAGTTCGGTGTCTATTCTTTCTCGAACAATGTATAATGTCTTGCATATGACGTTACCTCCCATAGAACAAACTTCCATAGTACTTAATGACGTGCATAATAGAACAGTCACCTTAAAGGAACGTGTTTTGTTACCAATCAAAATTGATTTTTTGTCATGGAAATGGCCTTGTTGGATTGCTGATGAATTGCCGTTTGATTTGATATTGGGTAGTGATTTTTTGAGTTCACATAATGTTTCAATTTCTTTTCATCACAATTTAATTTCTTTTCCCTATTGGCCTGATGGCGTACCATTTTCATGTGCTTCCCCTTCACGGGAGACTATTGCAGTTAATGATAATGTTGCTTCTCCCTTACCTATTGACCCCCTGCGTCATCAACTGCAACAGTTATTCACTATTTATGATGACGTCGTTACGGACAGAGTAGGAAAATGTCGTTTGGGCCCGTTTCATATTCCCCTTAAGTCCGATGTTCCTGTTCGCTCCAAACCCTATCAGTTAAATCCCAATCAATTAAAACTTATGAGGGAAATTATTGACGATTTGATGAAACAAGGCATTGTGGAGGAATCGCGGTCTGCTTATGCTACCCCTTGCTTCATGGTGGATAAGGCGGATGGATCGAAGTGTCTTGTATGTAATTTCAAAACCATCAACACGTTGATTTCATACGATTCTTTTCCACTCCCAAAAATTGACCTTTTATTACAGCACCTAAAAGGAGCGTCAGTGTTTTCGGTTTTGGATCTCAACAAGTCGTTCCATCAATTGCCGTTGGATGAACCCAGTCGTGATGTTACCTCTTTTTGTACTCCTTGGGGTTTATATCGTTATACGAGAGTTCCCTTTGGTATTAACCTTGGTACACAACTCCTTGGCAGGGCCTTGGATCAGGTTTTGGGGAGTTATAAATATAAATCTCTGGTAAATTATTCTGATGATGTGCTTATATTTTCACCTGACAAGGAATCCCATACACAGCATCTTAAGTTGGTATTAGAAGCCTTTCGGGAGGCAGGACTTACGGTCAATCCGTCCAAAAGTGTATGGATGGCTTTCCGTATCAAGTACTTGGGTTATATTATTGAAGAAGGGAAATTGATAATGGATCCTGATCGCATTTCTGCTATTCAGGATATTCCTCCTCCACGCTCAGTACAGGGAGTTATGAAAATTTTAGGCTTATTGAGTTTTTACAGTAAGTTTATTCCTAATTACGCGGCTTTAACTTCCTTTCTGTCCGATAAAAAGAGGAAGAATTCAACCTTCAGTTGCACCCAGGAGGATAACATTAAATTCAGGACCCTTAAACAGAAATTTATTGAACATACGGTATTGGCATTGCCTGATTTTTCAAAAGACTTCGTATTGCAATGCGACGCTTCAGGGTTGGCGATTGGGGCCTCCTTGAACCAACGTGAGGCTGATGGTTCTCTACGACCGATTGCATTTGCTTCCAGAAAGCGTAATCCCTTGGAGAGACGTCAGTCAATTTATGAGGCAGAGTGTAGTGCTATTGTCTATGGCTATAAGAAATTCGAAACCTATTTGACTTGTAAGCACTTCATATTGCAGACCGATAACCAGGCTCTGTCATGGTTGTTACAGCACCCAGAACAATATGGTAAATTTGGTAGATGGATATTATATCTTTCCCGTTTTCCTTATACGACGCAGCATATCACTTCCAAACAAAATCCAGTAGCAGATTGCCTATCTCGTATACACTCTCCACAAGAATTCGAAGTTCCTTTTACTTCCTCCTCATCACCTGCTGAACTTTTATGTTTAGCGCCCAAGGTTGCTGTAATACCTTTTTCAACAGGGGATATTAAGCTCTTGCAATTGCAGGATACATATTTGAAAGATATACGGGACAAAATTCAAAATGGTCAACAACTTCAACATTATCACCTTCACAAGGATTTACTTGTCTGGAAGTCGCCGCGCTCTAATGCTGCATGTATAGTGCTACCAAAAATCCTGCATAATATTATTTGTCGTTATTATCATGACTTCCCTTTAGGTGGCGCTCATTTGGTATTGCCAAAACGACACGAAAAATCATGTCAGTTTTTTGGTGGGAAGGTGTACAGAGGGATATCAAGGCATATGTTAAATCATGCGATTTGTGTCAGCGGGCCAAATTGGCGGTAGGGAAGCCTGCGGGTTTTCTCTCATCAGAAATCATTCGTCACCCTTGGCGACGCCTATACATCGATTTGGTTGGCCCCAAGGTTCGCTCGGTAAAGGGAAATGTGTATATCCTTGTAGTTGTAGACGCCTTTTCTAAATGGGTTTCTTTGTTCCCTCTCCGAGCAGCTACGTCAACGCAAATAATTGATAGGTTGAAGTCATTATTTCATGTATTTGGTAGCCCTGCTGAGCTTGTCTCTGATAATGCTTCATATTTTCGCTCTACTCTCTTCAACACCTTTTTGTTTGAGCATTCCATCCGACATATTTATACTAGTGTGCATTATCCCAACCCTTCTTTGGCGGAAAGTTTTATCCGTAATTTGAAATCTGCCCTGATCTGTTATCATTCTACAGACCATCGGGCATGGGATACTACTCTTCAGCAAATTGCCTACGCATTTAATACGGCAGTACATGAAAGTACCAAATGTTCACCAGCTAAAATTATTTTTGGTAGAGAGTTAAATGGTCCCTTGCATTTCTTTTGGGAACTTCAGGGGGAAGATGATTTAGGGGCAAACCCTACTCAGGATAGAGCAAAAATTTGGTCAGAGGTATTTCAAAATTTGGTGAAAGTATGGAATAAGCGCCAAGCACGTTACGATCCTAAGCGTCAAAGTGTGAAGTTCAAAAATGGAGATTTGGTATTGTACAAAGTTTTTCCCAAAAGTAATGCTTTAAACCATATAGCAGCAAAGCTTATGGAACGTTGGGCGGGTCCCGCAAAAATTTTGAAATTATTAGGACCTGTTACTGCCCTACTTGTTGATCCAGAAACAGAAGTCTTTCTGCGTAAGATGCATGTAATGCATTTAAAACCGTATCATTTACGGGAAGGGTCAGATCAGGAAGAGGTGCTTTCCCAACCTGATTCAGATTTACGCGCTTGCCTCTTGAATTTGGAAAGCCTTGCTCAAGAAACTTCTTCTATGGAGCACGAATTTGACGTGGCTCCTGCAAATGATGATACAAAAGATGATACTTCGATACCAAGGTTAACCGCGACGCCTTCTCCTAATGTGAATTTAACAGGCACCATTCAGAGGTCATATAATGTAAGAAATGTGCAATGCCGCCGCTGTTTACGACGGGGGCATTTTCAAAAATTCTGTAGAGTTAGGTTACCGAATACCCCTCAACAGGGGTATAATAGGTAAAGCTTGTCTTGTATACTTCGGAATCAAAATTGTAGTAATTTTGGCAGATTACTAATTGTTGCGTGAATATTTTCATTATTCTTTTCTATACCTTCTTGTTTCTTCTATTCTATTCTTTCTTCTTATTAATGCTTGGGTTATTTTTTTTTTGTTTCATGGTTTTTTACTTCGATGGAGATATGTTCCGCAATATGTGCTGTAGGCTTGCCACCTGCTGACCTGCCACTACAGATTCTGCTTGGTTCGCATGCACCTGCTATTCAATGGTTGCCGCTGCCTTGCCTTTTTTTTCGTCGCAGCCTGGATTGGACATTTTCCTCGTTTCGTCGATGGATCATCTGGAAAATGGAATTTGGATCTCTGTGACGGTGTAGACGGGCTCACACCGATGGATTTCCGGTATGTTTGGTACTGTATTTTTCTCCTGCAAGGATCCCCTGCACGTGTTGACTGAGTGAAGTTCGCTCGATGTGTTTTTTTCGAGTGCAATGTGCTTATCTCACAAATGCTTTTTGTACCTTAACATGTGAGTGTTTAAAGTGAAACGTTTTCAAGGATGTATAAATACCTTGTATATTTAATCTTCGTAGCAAGATTTCAGAAGATTCTTTTTAATGGAGTTCATTATGCGGGATGCATTTTGACGTCGGCTCCTTAATAATCGAGAAATTGATTTTTTTTCGCCAAGATTGTGTGGAAATGGAACTGCAGCAAATATGGATTGGATGTACTTTCTATGGTCAATGTATTCTCCTGAGTCCATTGTGCGGGATGCACTCTGATGTCCTGGGAGAAGTGGTGTGTTTCACAAAAAAAGGAATCCGGACCCCAAGTGGATATGAGAACTTTATGGAATGAAACGGAATGCGTTTGTTGGATTGGAGGTTATGGTTGTACCCTGGCTAGAAGAGGATTCTGACATTAGGATGTTACTGAGCAGAAACTTTCTTTGGCAGGACAGCCTTTCTTTTTACAGGTTCCATCCGCAAAAGGTGTCAAGTGTGATTGAGTGGTTATTTGCCTTGTTTGCATACCCAAATATTTCCATATTTTTTGAACTTTGAATCTCCAGTATTTAAAGAACATTGGTATCCATCATAGGCACGGATTTGTATTTATCTTAAAAGCGCTGGCTCGCTATTTTCATCTTTTCATTCAGGGAAAGGTATATTCATGTCATGTTTTTATCATATTTGTATATATATATCTGTGTATGTTTATCACTTGAGTGAGATTTCATCTATCTCTGTGGGTTTCTTTAATATAATGGAGCTTTCGTGTTCATATTGTGTTGGGATAAAAGCTTGTATATTTCATATATCGCATTTATTTTGATGGGAATTACTATTGGGTTTTAAAAAAATGTAAAAAAAATATAAACAAACAAAAGGACAAAAACAGGAAAATTATGGGAAATTTGGCATGTACTATCTGCTTACAAATTATATCTACTCATGCTATTTATGGGCAACTTTGATGTTTAGTATTTTCACTTTTTATTCGTCATTGCTGTTATGCTTGTAAATTATTAGGATTGTTGCCTTGGTTTTTTTTATGGCTGTTTTGTAAGGTGCCTGTGTTGATTTTTCTCGATGTCGGGGGAGGTTGTGGTGTTTGCTTATAACTCGTATAATTTTAAAAGCTCCACCACATTCTCCTCGTTATTCTAACAAGGAGTTTTGCGTCATTGTGTCCCTGACGCTCGGCTCTGGACGTCGAGCAGAGTAAATTTGGCAACGCTGTTTCCCCTAGCGGAGAACTTTGTAACTAAAGGGGGAAAGCTTCGGCTACGGGCGAAGTTTTCTCCCGAGAGAACAGTGGTTGCAGCTGAGGCATTGGTATAGTAAGGAGCTTCCTTTCTCCTTCCTTGATCACGGGCGAGGGTGATCGGATCCGCATCGACATACGAATTTGACTGTGGCATTGGACTGATGTCTGGACATGGAATAACGGGGTATAATAATTTAATTTATTTCAGTTTATGTTAAAGTTAATTGACCGGTCATTTTTTGTTCAGTAATGATTTTCAGGAATAGTCTTTTTTGAATTATCTATTTAGTGTTTTGGAAACTTAGTGCATTTATTCCATGCCAAACGTAGTACAATTAAAAATTCGACATCTTGATTGTTGAGAATTTCGTCGATATAGGATTCCGATCACCTAAACAATAAACATGATTTTGTATTTATTTAACGGGTGTTCATTGTTAAATTTTTAACGACATGTAGGATAAAAGGGAATTATTTATTTCTCCACGTTGGTTTTATTATATTGTACAGACAATTATATATATATATATATATATATATATATATATATATATATATATGGAGAGATTTTTGTTAAATTGTTGGGGAGATGTTTCTAATTGTCCGGGTGACAATTTGTTACAATAAATGGACACTAAAAATGAATTTTGACGTATCCAATGGTTCTTATTTTTACATTCACTAGCTTTCCACCTTGCTTTGATATATATATGTTGAGAGCGTTTCCGTTTTCGTGGCTAGACGACCACGAACACGGAAACCAATATTAAATCTCGACGATTAGATAATCTGGGAAGTATATGGTATGGTGGGGATTGGTGCTCGTGATCCACGTTAATTTCGGAGTCAGCGCAAGGGGGCCAATTATATCTGTGGTCATCGTTTTGGAATGAATGGTGATTTTACCACAGTGGCAATAAATGGTGGAATAGAGCAAAAAAGAGGAAAGGGTTGTGGGTATTCGAATATTCGTACAGATCTAGTTTTTTTTTTTTGACAACCAACCTTTTTGTGGCTCTATTTTTTTGGCCAGTGCTGATGTGAAGTGGTCGTGGACTTACTGGTATAACAAAACCTATTTCATATTTTTGTTTAGCTTCCAAAATTTATACCACTATACTCATAGGACGCGACCACGTCACAATAGGTCTAAAACTTACGAAAATTTTCTGCCACCGGAAAGGTTTGAACCTACGACCATGAGATTGACAGTCCTGAACGGTAAACACTACCCTACAAGCTGTCGCTCCTGAAAGTAAGTAGAAGGAGCTGACCAATGTGAAATGTAGATGCAACTCTCCTCCTACATGTAATGTGCAAAAAATACTTGATTGTAACAAAGAAATCGAAGGTAGTACGACACGGCGAAAATATTTAATGGAGAATTGCACATGATGAAAACTTTTCATTCTATATTTGTGGAGGTTTCCTTGCATTGAACTAGAGTGGGAAAAGGGGAAAAATTAGTATGTTCTGAATTGCCACAAATATAAATAGTTATTTCATTAATATTTGTAAATGTCTTTGAAGCAGTACAGAATTATCGTTAGAGTATCATAATTCACGATCGTATACATGAAAATATCCCTTTGAACGTGTGTCAATTCATTTATTTGTTAATCTTTTTTTATAAATTCCATATGCAGAACAATGTAGCCACTATACACTGCTATTACAAATAATGTTACCATGCTCTTATTTAATAGAAGGGGATTTAGAAAAAAGAAAAAAAAGAACACCTAGTATGGAGGATCGAACCTGGGACCGTTAGCAGTCCAACCGAGTACTGTAACCACTTTTTTTTCTTTTTTAATATTCTTTATTGTATGCAGTAGTGACTACTTACATGATCCTATGATAACATTACACATATATCAGATCTATATTACATAATTAGGTGTACTTACAAGAAAAGGGCCTGCAAAAAATTTGCATAGAGTGTTTTGCGGTTGGCTTGGTCCATCTGGTAATAATTCTCACTGTAGTGATATTGCAGCGAAATTTGCATTGACACTGAATTATGTCCTAAAATATAATAAATATATTGAGCTACTAAAAACTGAACCGCTCTTACTTTAGTAAGAGGGAAGAACACAAAATCTGGTAACAGTAAATGATCTACAGTAAATGTATCGGGCGATGTTCTACATATAGTACCAAGGCATTTACACAAATACTTCCATTGATCTACCGTTGCGGGACATGTTACGAGGCGATGTCGTAAAGTGTCTTCAGCTTGATGACAATTGGAACATACAGCACTGTCAGTCATTTGGTATCGCCACTTTCGAGCACCGGTCGCAATGGCATCGTGAACTACTAGGTACCACAAGGATCGATCGCGGTTAGAAAGATGAGATGCAGATATATTTCTCCATACGTTTGACCACACTACATTAGTTCGGAGAAGCACAATTCGTGGCTGGTGGTGTAACCTGCAAGTCAATTGGTTATAGAAAAATTTCACTGTCATGCCATCGACATCCATGTGAGGTGAACCGATTAGGAGATAGCAAAACTCGACAAGAGTTGTCCTCAAATAGTTGTAGTGGGAAGGGATCTTCCCTGGATAAATGGGTGTTCGCAGTTTCACTTCATCTATCAGAGTATGTAGTAATCTTGCTGTTAAACTATCAGGGTAGTGCAGAAGCAACTCAATGTTCCGCTGTAGAAACAAGGCTGAGGCTTGTCTCTCCACTTGGCGCAAGTTCAGTCCTCCGTTACTTACTGGGAGGCATAACGTTTCATGTGCGACATGAAACAAATGTGCATGCCATATGAAGCGCGTTATCATCTTTCGTACTTGCGCCGCTACTTTCTCAGGGACAGGCAAAACTTGCGCAGCATACCACAACTTCGATAATGCAAACATGTTCACATACTGTATTCTAGAGCGTAAGGATAATTGTCTATAACGGTTCATGTTCAACACTGCCTTAATTGTTGGGAGAATAGTTGTAAAAGTTTTGGAGACAGTCTCTGTGATGGTCGTAGTGAAGTTTATTCCCAAAATTGTCACTTTATCAACAATGGGTATAGTTACAGGTTCAGTCCACAGAGTGGGGTTACACCCGAGGGGTAAGATTTTAGATTTCTTCTGGTTCAAAATAAGTCCCGTCTGCTTTCGTAACGTTTCAAGTACTGCCTCCATACGAGTCAAGTCTAGCCGATCTTTCACGATTACGGTCACATCATCTGCGTACGCACATATTTTGTGGTCTCTCCCAAGAAGCCTGAGTCCCTGAAGTTTTTCATGCATCATTCGTAAAAATGGAGCCAGAGCTGCGCAGAATGCAAATAAGGAAAATGGACATCCTTGACGGACAGAACGCTGAATAGAAAAGGCTTGCAACAGAAAACCATCGATAGATAACTGAACTCGAGCTTCTCTGTATAAGCTCTGTATAGATTGTACAAAGAAATCGCCACATCCCACTTTTCCAAAGTATTGGAAAAGATAGTCATGTCTGAGGGAGTCAAAGGCACTTTTGAAATCTAACGCCACTAAAGCAGCTTGAGAACCTTCAATATCTTGCATAGAAGTAATGATGTCACGTACACTAGTTAGAATATGAAATATTTTACCACTTGTACCATATACATATTGATACGGCCCTAATAAAGTATCCGCAAATCGTTGCAACCTTCGGGTGATCAAACGTGCAAAGATTTTATAATCAGCACATAGCAATGTGATTGGCCGGAAGTCTTCTGGCTTTCTGGGCTGAGATATTTTGGGAATCAAAACCATAACACCCGTAAGACTCGTTCGTCCAAGGCGTTTCTTCGTAAACACAGCATTGAGCCAGCGTGTGAACAGTGGAGCCACCGTTGTCCAAAAGGTTTGGAACAATTCTATCGGGACACCATCGATTCCCGGAGCTTTACCTCTTTTTCCACTGTGAACAGACTCGTACACTTCTTTCTTCGAGAATGGCTGTTCTAAATAGCGACGGTCATCTTCCGTTAACATGGGAAGGTCCATCCCTTGCAGTGGAGTGCGATGGGAGCGTTGATCTTCCTTCTCTTTAAACTGATCTGCATAAAAGTCCCTTAAGTAATTGCGTATTAACTTGGGTTCGGTTAGTCTCCCCGTGGCTGTATCGAGACACGTTATCCTCTTTCTCTGTGCACTGCGTCTCTCTGCTAACACCTGCACCAACGAGGCTTCTTCTTGTGCATCAAACATAGGAAGATGACTCCTAACATTGTAATCTTGCATACGCTCTCTGTGCATGCTCAGCAGCACTGCTTGCACTCGTTTCACTTCTTGACGCACTGGCTTCCCTTGTATTAGCTGTGTTGTTAGTTCGTGAAGCACTCTGTAGTAAAAGTTATATTTCTTATTGAAATGTGAGTATTTTTCACGACTATATGCTAAACAGAAATATTTAATGGAAGGTTTAATAATGTTAGTTTGACGAACGTTCATTTCTTCCCACTTCTTCCATTTTTGTTTAAATTCGCTACGAAATTGTTCATCTTCCAATAACCGTACATTGAACTTCCAAAATCCCCGCCCTCGTCCAACTGATGGTACATCCAAACTCATGTCGAGTTGGACACTTAAATGATCACTAAAGCACGTTGGGAAAATTCTAATCGCAGATATTTTGCTAATCATGTGTGCACTAACGTAAAAACGATCAAGCCGACTCGCTGTGTCAGCACGTATGTATGTGTAGCCGTCTATATTCTGACCTTTAGCCACCCAAACATCGTGTAGTTTAAACCCTTCAACCAGCGCCTGCAAGCTAGGTGATGTATGGAATCCTGGATATTGGTCCTGTCTTCTTAGAGTACAATTAAAATCACCCACCAGCACAATGTTTTGACGGGAGCCAATTAATGCCTTCGCCACGTCTGTAGCGTAAAATATGTTCCGAGTATTTCTAGCGTTGGTACCTGATGGTGCATAAACATTACAAAACCATATGTTTCCTATTTGGATACATGTGATACGACCAGACGGGTGATGGTAAACTTCCGTTATATGGAGGCCTTCTTTCACAACTATGGCGGTTCCTAGGGAATTGTGAGTAAAATTGTTATACACGGTATATTCACTGCCCAGACAGAAATCATCGGTCCCGACTTCTTGCAGGAAAATTACATCCAGGTGACTTTGCTTAATATAATCTAAGAATGCATGATGCTTGACACTAGATTTCATCTTGTTAATGTTTATTGTTGCAAAATGATATGTGGGGGTCGTCATGTGGGATTCTGTGCTATTGTACCCGGTGGGAAAGTTATGTGCAGTTACTGACGTTAAACTATTTACCTTTTTCAATTTCACTACCACATGCAACAAACATAACCCTAATAACATTATAACGCGGACAACACACTTCATAACTAGGATATGGAAGACATATATCACACATTGACGTCAAGCGACCAATCAGAGCCGCCACTAGATTTCGCACTTTGTTCTCTTGTCGCACTCATCGTTCTACGCAGTCGCCGAGACACTGGAGACACCGAACGATGAGGGCCATCTTGCCGCCGTGTCGACGCCGTATCGTTCGTAGGGAGACTGCGTTTCTTCTTCTTTTTTGGTTCCTTCGTTGTTTTCGGAAGAGCGCCTGATGCGAGGGACGCCGTCTCGGAGTTCCCACCTTCACCTGCATGGTCATCATCTGCCTGCTGCATCGGACTATGGGGCACCTCTAGGGTAAAGTCCATTGTTTCTTCCCCATTCTTCTCTGCTACGTGGGCTGCTTGGTTGACATTAACTTGGTTCACACTGACGGGGATAGGAACGTCTGCTGTTGTCTTGTTTTCTACACTGGGTGGTAAAGTGGAATCTGGTACAGTATTTTTAGGTACACCCTGTAGTGAAGCTTGTACGTTGCCCTCATTTTCCTGGTCTCCGGAGCGTTTCAGATGCACAGGTAGTATAGTGGGTGTCGGGGTCATCATTTTCTCAGCAGCCGGCATATTCCTCGGAACAGGACGCGCCGCCCAGGCATAGGACGTATCTTCGGGTTTCTCCATTTGACGACGTCGGGACGGACAGGTAACGTAAAAATGGTCACTAAGGTCACAGTAACTGCAAGTACGGTCTTGCCCGCTATATGTCACCCAGTATCGTCCACCACTGATTGTGACGTACGATGGAATCGCGCGAGTTAGATTCATTTTGGCGATTTTACGGCCAGTTCTTACCGGATAAATATGATCACTGGAATACCGTTCATCGTCCAAGGATATTATCTGACCGTACGTACTCAGCACCGGTCGAATAGCGTCATCGGACAGTTCACTCGGTACAACGTGCACTCTGACTATCACGTAATTTGCATCCGCCCACGAAACAAGCACTGGACGATCCCCGTCTTCGTCACTATATTTATATTCTCCGTTTGACTGCAGCAACAACTGTTCACACATTACTTTCGATAGTAGTTTCAGAAAGATACAACGTCTATAATTGTCTACTTCAATACTTACTACTTGTTCCGGTTTCAATTTCATGGTCTTGCTAATCCAATTGTGTATTTCCGTCGAAGTTGGTTTCCTTCGTACTTGACTGAAGTTCAGTTTTAGTGTATTCAATCTCTTGATTACCATGTTGGCAGCGTCGCCTTGTTTCACTTCAACCGGACTCGCGTGTAATACGCGCTACGTGACTTCGAGCTATTAGAGAGACGCGCAAACACAACCGTCTCAGACCACTGCTCGAGCCAGACTGACCACTACACCACACCCTTACCTTCGATTGAAGAAACAATTTTTAAGTATTCTGTCCCTACAATATTATAAATGTCGTAGGGTACACATGTAGTTGAACTTTTACTTTAATTTTGAATTGCTTTCTTGTAGTATAGCAGATATCTTAGAGATATAATTTTCTAAGTGATGAAGAAAAACGAGAATATTGGTAGTTGTGAAAATGCGAGTTATTTCTTCTATTGTGATTAGACATAATTAATGGAAAATATCTACAGGCTTGAACATTGCACGACGATATTCTTTCCCTGCGATACTGGAACAGACTAAATGCTTGTTTCCTGACGCAAGTCTCGTGTTCAGAAATGTATTTGCTGTTGCGTAAGGTAACATGAAACAATTACACCGTTTGCGAACTACCAAATCTGCGCAACGTTAGACGTAAACAGGCGGTAAATTTTATTCATAAAATCACTTTACATTTGACAGTATTAGTCAAGAGAGACTCCTGGGACACTGTGTTAAGGTGCTGGAGTAAATCCTTCTTATTTTTCTTCCTCGAAGAACAACAATTTTTAAAGTAGAGCAACAGTCGTTCCGCTCTTTCTTATTTCTTTTAAATTCTTCCACATTCCTTTAATTGGGTTAAAAATAAATAAAAATATTGCTTGAATTTCTGACATTGACGTAGACCAGGCCCGTACGCAGGATTTCTTTGAGGGAGGGGCCAGACCGAAATTTATATATATTTTATTATATATTATATATATATATGAGAGAGAGAGAGAGGCACAGATATTACAAAATAGTTCAAAGTGTGCGAGCGCCATTGAAAAGTCATGATAATTCTATGTTTAGAAAAAAATATATTTATAAATTAAATGTTGCGTACTATGAATTATTATTACAATAAAGAACATGTCTAATTGTGAGTTAAGGAAAAAATAATAATAAAGAGACATTCTCAAATCACGATTGCAGTTCGAAAAAGTCGATACAGGGATTGAAAGTAACGCACTGTCCTGACTAAATCGGTGAATCGGACGTCTGCTAGCCTTGCATTATGAAACTAAAATCATCCAATATTGCAGCCTGAAGACTTTTGCGCAAGAAACAGAATAATTAATGTAAAGACAAAATTGAAATGTTTACACATTTCTAAAATCGACGATGTTATTTACGTAGTTATTGATAGGTTCACATTTAAATATTTCAGGGTTCGAGGGGGCATCCCCCCCCCCCTGGGTACTGGCTTGACGTAGACAGTGGGAGAGAAATTTGGAGAATCTTTCTATTAAATTTATTATTTACATCCACCTTATGCTCAGATAGGTTTATTGACAATCGTGAACTTTTCGTTTAATAGATATTATTTGGTTTTAAACGACGGGAGAACATTGGTCTAATTTCCTTTCTTGCTCTTTTGGGAGAATATATACTTCTATAATAGCAATCGCGTTCGGAAACGGTGAAAAAAAGTGACTTGGTTTTCAAAGGCAGACAAGCTTGGTAGCGCAGCTTGTTCGCGTTCAAAGTGACTCACTCACGCTATTCAAGGCCGCTTCTTATCGCAAAACAGTGTGCGTCGACGCACAGTGTCTGCACCCAGCAAGTTACAAGTGACCAGAGTCGTATTTTAATGAAAATTTGAGGAATGATAGATTTCATCAGAGGCGGCTAGGTGGGCACTAGCTCAACATGCAATAGTTTACGTGATAATTTCTGACAAACAAGAAACGTTATTGAATGAGTATCGGGATAACTATTGGGATAGTAATACGTGTATCCGCTCCTTTTTAACAATGTAAACTCGAAGACAATCTGTATTCCATTTGTTTATATTGGCAACTTGGTCAATCGGAGGTTATTATAAGGAACTATTTCATAGATGTTCATGTAACCGTTATAAAATTACAAATAAAATATATTCACAAGGTTAGATATACTAACAGTTTTCCTCCGTTAAGGCGTTCACTCGTCTTAAGATCGTTCGCTGCGGGACGGCGTAGGTTCGAATCCGCCTCTGGTCGGAATTTATTCGGCCTACGTATAGGGCAACCCACCATCGTGAGGAAATTGGGGAGCTCCGAGTGACTGAGCGTAACCCGGTCAGGAAGACCTACAATAACGGCTGGGGGTTCGACGGGCTGACCACCCCAATACTGGTCTAAGATCTCCACGCTATAACAGGTGACGGAGGAACAGTGTGGGAGGGAGACCAGCAGTCGGTAGGTAAGCCAAGGCCCCCCAAGGGCTGTAGCGCTGTGGGTTATTATTAGATATAGTAACAACGAAGAAATCAATTCAGAGTTAAATTTCAAATGCATGCGTATAGAGTAATTCTAGAAGTAGAGAGCTATATCAAAGTATTGAACTTATTTCTGCAGGATAACGTTTACAATATTGACGCGACAGAATAATTAAGAACTGTTGCTCCAGGGGAAAAAAAGGGCGTAGTGTATTGGGTAGAGTTCTTGAAAGCATTGATTGCGGACCCAGGTTCGATCCTCCATAATAGGTGTTCTTTTTTTCTATTTTCTAAATCCCCTTCTATTAAATAAGAGCATGGTAACATTATTTGTAATAGCAGTGTATAGTGGCTACATTGTTCTGCATATGGAATTTATAAAAAAAGATAAACAAATAAATGAATTGACACACGTTCAAAGGGATATTTTCATGTATACGATCGTGAATTATGATACTCTAACGATAATTCTGTACTGCTTCAAAGACATTTACAAATATTAATGAAATAATTATTTATATTTGTGGCAATTCAGAACATGCTAATTTTTCCCCTTTTCCCACTCGAGTTCAATGCAAGGAAACCTCCACAAATATAGAATGAAAAGTTTTCATCATGTGCAATTCTCCATTAAATGTTTTCGCCGAGTCGCACTACCTTCGATTTCTTTGTTACAAACAAGTATTGTTTGCACATTACATGTAGGAGGAGAGTTGCATCTACATTTCACATTGGTCAGCTCCTTCTACTTACTTTCAGGAGCGAAAGCTTGTTGAGTAGTGTTTACCGTTCAGGACTGTCAATCTCATGGTCGTAGGTTCAAACCCTTCCGGTGGCAGAAAATTTTCGTAAGTTTTAGACCTATCCCATTGTGTTCATTGTCCACGCCATGTAAAACGGAATGATTCAGTTTGGAATTAACGATGGGGGGAGGGGAAATATTAAATTACAAAATCTCCATTTCAACGAACCGAGAAGTGGACAAAAACTGGATAAATATTAAAATTACATTCATGTTTTTAGTGGTATAATCGCAGGTAAAATCAAAGATCTTACATGGAAGATTTTATCTTGCTCTGAACTAAGCCAAAAAGGCATTTCGCACCGATCTAATACATTCTCCAATACATTTCAAAATGTTATTGAATGTTTCATGTCGATAATTTGACCAATGCATCAATTCTTGACGCTGAGACGATATTTTCTGCAACGACCTCTTCTCTTCAGTCCCTTCTGTTCTTCTCTTCTCCTTCTTCTTCCCTCCTTCTGCTCTGCTTTTATCTCATATCGCCTTCCCTACTTTACTCGCATCTTATCTCTATCCCACTCATCTCCACTCCTCGTATCTCCTTTCCTGTCTTAGATTTCCGACTCCACTGCAATCGTCTTTTCCTTCTTCTCTTTTCTCTCCTTTACTCTACTCGTCTCCTCTTCTCTCATCTCGTTTTCCTTCTCTTTTCTCTTCTTTGCTCCATTTTCCTCATCTCTCCTAGAATCTTCTTCCATTCTCCTCACGACATCTCCTCTCGTCGTCTATCCTTTCTTTCTTCTCTCCTCTACTTTTCTTCTTCTCCTTTCGCTTTCTCTTTCTCCTCTTCTTTGTCACCTTTCGTTTTCTATCACCTCTTTTCCTTTCTGTAGACTCATCAGCAATGAAATATTAGAAAACCTATGTTTTTTCTTTGTGAAAGAATTTTGTCACTTGCGATATAATAGTGATATTTTTAATAATTTCATACGATAATACTTGTTTTTATTTCTTTCGCGTATTTTATAAATATCTATTGTGCATGTGGCAACCCTGAAATTGAGCCTAACTGTACACGCAACCCACCAACGCCTTGTGTAAATTGGGTTGCCTAGTTTAAAATATAGTTGTCCTAAAACTTTTGAGAGACACTGTACACGACAACCTTCTTGGAGAGCATTCTCCACAGACTACTCACTACAGAGCAAATACAAATTGATAAGTCAATTTGACCATGTTGGGAAAGTGTGTCTTCTGTACAGTGTCTCTCAAAAGTTTAGGACAACGACATTTTAAACTAGGCAAACCAATTTACGTAAGGCGCTGGTGGGTTGCGTGTAGAGTTTGGTTCAATTTTAGGGTTGCCATATGCACAATAGATATTTATAAAATACGCGAAAGGAATGAAACCAAGTATTATTGTATAAAACGCTAAAAAAAATATCAGTAATACATTTGTTGAAAATAAGAAATACTTTCTGAAAGAAAGAAAATCCATTTCATCGCGGATGAGTCTACACAAAGGAAAAGAGGAGAGAGGAAACGAAAAGATACAACAAATGAGAGGAGAAAAGAGAGAGCGAAACGGGAAAAGGAAAAGTAAAGGAGGGAAGAAAAAATAGGACAGATGTGGATAGGAGAAGTAATGAGGAGAAAAGGAAAAGTTGCGAGAAGAGATGAGGAAAATGGAGCAAAGAGGAGAAGAGAGGAGGGAAAGAGATGAGATGAGAGGATAAGAGGAGGTTTGAGAGGAGAGAAGGAGACGAAAGGAAGGGAGTTGAAAGTAGAGTAAATGAGAGATCATGAGAATAACGAAAAGATGAAGAGAAGAGTGCAATGGAGTCGGAAAAACTAAGACAGGAGAGGAGATAAGAGGAGTGGAGAAGAATGGGATGGAGACAAGAGGCGAGAACGGGAGGGAAGGCGATATGACATATAAGCAGAGGAGAATAAGGGGAGAGAAGAAGGAGAAAGAGAGAAGAGAAAGGAGACGAGAGGAGAGATGAGGTATTTGTAGAAAATATCGTCTCAGCGTCAAGAATTGATGCATTGATCAAAATATCGACATGAAACATTCAATAATATTTTATAATGAATTGGAGAATATATTAGATTGGTGCGAAATGCCTTTTGTCTGAGTTCAGAGCGAGATAAAATCTGCCACGTAAGATCTTTGATTCTACCTGCGATTACACCACTAAAAATATGAATGTAATTTCCATATTTATAAGAATTATCCAATTCCTATCCACCTCTCAGTTCGTTGAAATTGACGTTTTGTTATTTAACATTTCTCCTCCCCCATCGTTAATTCCAAACAGAATCATTCCATTTCATACTGCGTGGACAATGAACGCAATGGGATATGTCTAAAACTTAGGAAAATTTTCTGCCATCAGAGAGGTTTGAACCTACGACCATCAGGTTGACAATCTACATCGGCAACCACTACCCTACAAACTTTCGTTCTTTACGATAGCTAGGATTAGCTGACCAGTGTGAAATGTAGATGCAACTCTTTTCCTACATGTAATGCGTCAATATACTTATTTGTAACAAAGAAAACGAAGGTAGTAGGATTAGGCGCAAACATTTAATGGAGAATTGAACATTATGAAAGCTTTTCATTCGATATTTGCGGAGGTATCTTCTTGCATTAAATTGGAGTGGGTAAAGGGGTAAAATTAGTATGTCCTGAATTACCACAAATATAAACTAAACTTAACCCAAAACGCTACAGCCCTTTGAAGGGCCTTGGCTTACCTACCGACTGCTGGTCTCCCTCCCACACTGTTCCTCCGTCACCTGTTATAGCGTGGAGGTCTTAGACCAGTATTGGGGTGACGGGTGATCAGCCCGACGAACCCCCAGCCGTTATTGTAGGTCTTCTCGACCGGGTTACGCTCACTCACTCGGAGCTTCCCAATTTCCTCACGATGGTGGGTTGCCACCGGCCCTATACGTAGGCCGAATAAATTCCGACCAGAGCCGGATTCGAACCTACGCCGTCCCGCAGCGAACGATCTCAAGACGAGTGAACCACAAATATAAATAGTTATTTCATTAATATTTGTCAATGTCTTTGAAGCAGTACACAATTATCGTTACGAACTTATACGTAAAAATATCCCTTTGAACATGTGTCTATTCATTTATTTGTTTAATATTTTTAGTAAATTTCAGATGCAGAACAATGTAGCCACTCTACACTGCTATTACAAATAATATTACAATGCTCATGTTTATTAAAAGGAGAAGCAAAACAAAAAGAGCACGTCGTAAGGAGAATCGAACCTGGGACCACTAGATGTCAAGTAGAGAACTCTAAGCACTACACCACGCTCTTACCTTCCGCTTAAACAACAATTTTTATATATTCAATCATTGCAATATTGTAAATGTCGTTGGATATTATGTAGTTGAACTTTTACTTTAATGTTGAATTGCTTTTCTTGTATTAGCAGTTATCTTCGAGAAAAAAATTCGAAGTGATGAAGAAAAACGAGAATATTGGTAGCTGTTGCGAAAATGTGAGTTATTTCTTCTAACTTTTAATTGGGATTAGACATTATTAATGGAAAATATCTAGAGGTATCTACATTGCAGGACGATATTCTCTTCCTGTGATACTGCAACAGACGAAATGCCTTGTGTACTGACGAAAGTCTCGTGTTCAGAACAGTATTATCAAACGTATTTGCTGTTGCGTAAGGAAACGCAAAAAAAAGATATTCTACATAATAATTATAAAGTGCTCATTTCATTTCTCATTAATAAAACCACAGAACAATTTTTCCATAAACCTGTATGTTAAGTATGTTCTAGTTTATGTTTGGCCATTTATCATTCTTTATAATTATCATTCCAATTAATCATATAGTACATACATATGCCAGTTGATTATTAATTTCACGAAAACGAGAAAAGTAGGCACTTCTACACATGTTGTGTAGGTAGTTTGAGGACTCGCAGATCGAAATAAAGCTTACATTATTTATAAACATTCAAATACTTCGAAGCCTCCCCGATGGCGAAGCTGTAACGCAGCCGGTTTGTGATCAAGGAGTCCCGGATTCGATACGTGGTGGAGGTACAATGTGGCCTCTTTAAAGTGTAGGTAAGCCGGTTTAACATTACTGTGCATGAAATGTACTTAATGCGTCCTGCAATGTAGAAGCCTCTAGACATTTTCCATTATTAATGTATAATCACAATAATAAGTTAGAAGAAATAACTCGCATTTTCACAACAGCTACTAATATTCTCGTTTTTCTTGATCACTTCGAAATTTTTTTTCTCGAAGATAGCTGCTAATACAAGAAAAGCAAATGAAAGGTTTTCATAATGTTCAATTCTCCATTAAATGTTTGCGCCTAATCCTACTACCTTCGTTTTCTTTGTTACAAATAAGTATATTGACGCATTACATGTAGGAAAAGAGTTGCATCTACATTTCACACTGGTCAGCTAATCCTAGCTATCGTAAAGAACGAAAGTTTGTAGGGTAGTGGTTACCGTTGTAGATTGTCAACCTGATGGTCGTAGGTTCAAACCCCTCTGATGGCAGAAAATTTTCCTAAGTTTTAGACATATCCCATTGCGTTCATTGTCCACGCAGTATGAAATGGAATGATTCTGTTTGGAATTAACGATGGGGGAGGAGAAATGTTAAATAACAAAACGTCAATTTCAACGAACTGAGAGGTGGATAGGAATTGGATAATTCTTATAAATATGGAAATTACATTCATATTTTTAGTGGTGTAATCGCAGGTAGAATCAAAGATCTTACGTGGCAGATTTTATCTCGCTCTGAACTCAGACAAAAGGCATTTCGCACCAATCTAATATATTCTCCAATTCATTATAAAATATTATTGAATGTTTCATGTCGATATTTTGATCAATGCATCAATTCTTGACGCTGAGACGATATTTTCTACAAATACCTCATCTCTCCTCTCGTCTCCTTTCTCTTCTCTCTTTCTCCTTCTTCTCTCCCCTTATTCTCCTCTGCTTATATGTCATATCGCCTTCCCTCCCGTTCTCGCCTCTTGTCTCCATCCCATTCTTCTCCACTCCTCTTATCTCATCTCCTGTCTTAGTTTTTCCGACTCCATTGCACTCTTCTCTTCATCTTTTCGTTATTCTCATGATCTCTCATTTACTCTACTTTCAACTCCCTTCCTTTCGTCTCCTCCTCTCCTCTCAAACCACCTCTTATCCTCTCATCTCATCTCTTTCCCTCCTCTCTTCTCCTCTTTGCTCCATTTTCCTCATCTCTTCTCGCAACTTTTCCTTTTCTCCTCATTACTTCTCCTATCCACATCTGTCCTATTTTTTCTTCCCTCCTTTACTTTTCCTTTTCCCGTTTCGCTCTCTCTTTTCTCCTCTCATTTGTTGTATCTTTTCGTTTCCTCTCTCCTCTTTTCCTTTGTGTAGACTCATCCGCGATGAAATGGATTTTCTTTCTTTCAGAAAGTATTTCTTATTTTCAACAAATGTATTACTGATATTTTTTTTAGCGTTTTATACAATAATACTTGGTTTCATTCCTTTCGCGTATTTTATAAATATCTATTGTGCATATGGCAACCCTGAAATTGAGCCTAACTCTAAACGCAACCCACCAGCGCCTTACGTAATTTGTGTTGCCTAGTTTACAATGTCGTTGTCCTAAAACTTTTGAGAGACACTGTACAACATATCTTCCGATTAGCATAAAGAAGCATAAAGCGGGATAAAATAAGAATGTAAATGTACACATGTATCAACTTTGCCCCGTTGTATAGCTTTCTTTCATTAAGAACATTTTGAAAGTGAAAATTTGTGTAAATAATATGAAAATTTTATCGAATGCTTGCATAAAATCTACACTAACAAATTGCTTTAGTAGACACGAACGTAATATTTTAAACGTTGGCTAAATCTTGAAACACATTAATTTGCAATCATAAACAATAATCTTAACGTTAACCAACGTTTGTAATAATTCAGGGTAAGTTATTTGATATTTCTAAAAAAAGATTTTTCCGACGGAAAATAAGTTGGCAATGCTGCGAACACCGAGGCATTCTTGATAAGAAGCTTGAGGAGGGTCAAGAAAACTTTCCTGAAAAAGCGCAACCCCAGTATCGAAGGTCATGCTACACGTGGATTGGCAACTTTCGGGAGCATGCTGTCTGTCTACACAATTCTACTCAAATACCTGTTTGAAAATGAATCTTCTGCTCGCATTTTATTTTTCAAATGTAGTTCTGACATATGTAGTCATTTTGCAATTATTTTTATTTGTTCTTATTTTGCTTTGCTTTTATGTCACTTTTATAATTAATCAAAACTATGAAGATGGATGATAAATAGATGAAATTGATGAAGAGACACCTAAAAAAGATATTTGCAGACCAGGACTCGAACCCGGAACCTAAAGCGGATAGGTTGGGGGGAAGACCGTAAACACCTCCCGGCCACGAACTGGCTTATACTTTTTGTAATTTCTCAGGAGTATTTTTTGTTCTGTTCATGCATAATGCCTGCTTTCGGAAACTTAATTTATAAGTGACACACTTTGTTCGTTGGGGACAAGCCACGTATTGTTTGAGAGGAGGAACACATCTCGTTCATATACTAGATACAATAATGGACTATACTTGAAATGGCCTCCCCGATGGCGCAGTGGTTGGGTCGTCGCCTAGTAATCAAGGGGTCCCGGGTTTGATACCCGGTGGAGGCACAAGTGGTTCGGATTCCACTTCAAACTGTAGGTCCAGTCCCGATTAGCCTTACTGTGCATAAAGTGGACTCAAAACACAAAATCAATCAATCATATATTTGAAATGTGACGTGCTAAACACTACTTTCGGAGATCAGATGGACATGGCAATTTTGATATACAAGTTGCATTTTTTCTACTTAGATTATTTATGTCCAAATTTTATCCTAATAGATAATCTCGCAACAACGCAAAATGTTTAAATTGACTCGAATTCACAATAACTCATATACAGTGTGTTTATAAATGAACGGTACGGCTTCAAAAATTAATAATAAATCTATTTATTACCTTACACGGGCAAAACGTACACCGTAATCAGCAGCAACTGTCCAAGTTTATATAACTTTATTTAAATTGGTATAAAGTAAAGATAGAAATCGAGAGGGGGCAATTGCCCCTCTGTGCCCCCTTGCAGGTGCTCTTGGCCGTCTGGAAGAAATAGTGCACGAAAGACGTGAAAACTAAATCCATCTTGAGTATCCTTTTATCTTGCTACTCTTAGATTCTGCAATCTTTCTTTCTATAGTCCAAAGTTTGCCTTCCTTACCTCCTAGAATTGATTTCTGTACAAGTTTGAGGGCTAATCTCCCCTGCCCCCTGTGGTTGTGCCACTGCATCTTCTTCCGCCGTTGTTCCTTTGTGAACTTTCATCGGCTTCAAAATACTTCATTTTCTTCATGAGCATAATATCGTTTAATAACCGGCGATATGATTCCTCTACCCTAAATTTCTGGATTAAAGTATAATAATATAGGGGCATGGAAATCTGGAAGGGGGCGAGGATGGCCACCTCTCCCCTTTAGAAAACGAATGTCAGCTAAAAGTATATATTTCACACGTATAATTTGATTTGTCATAGTAATTTACATTAATTATTATAATGGGGATGCAGGAATGCGATAATTTCGAATTTGATTTGATTTGATGTTAAAATTGTGGGTGCGTCAGCACTTAGGCCATTTTGCACCCGTCACATTATACGGGGTCCAGCCCCTTATCTTTACAAAGAACAACTCTAACGTTGCATAAGTAAAATCTTAAAAGCTTAAAATGTTCTGACTTTCGTTAAAAGCTGAGGCTGTAAAGGGGCACTCAGCACACATAAGGACAAAAGAACTGGACAAGACACACAACATTATACTGGCCATGAGGCCAGTCGCCAGAGCCTCGTTAGTCTTCAGTCCAGGGTGCACTAATGTGGAAGTGAGGTTGACATTTGGGTGTACCACGTGGAAGGTCACCCCTTACACCCCGATAATTTCGAATTCAAGTGGTGTTTCTTGAGGGGGCAACACTATTATCGGGTTAATATGCATATGCATATTGCATATTTTCCTGCGTCTAAAATATAGACAGATGTCCATGATTAGGGGGGGCATTTGCCCCCCCACTTGCACCCCGTGCGCACGCCTATTGCTACTCATTTCTACACTAGTTGGAAGCTTTATTCAATTTCGAGCCAAAAATGTAATTTAATATCAAATCAGGGTTGTTAAACGTCCACGAACACATAAATTCTAATGGGTTCCGCAACAAGACCGGAACCTTTTTTATCGCACGGTTTAAATTCGGTCCAAGCTGCGTATTCTTTCATTTCAATATAGAACTTAGACCGTCTTTAAATTGATCCGGAAAGAAGGTCCCTGTGCCGTATTTCAGTTGATCAGGAGAAAAGATCCCTGGAACTAATTTAAATACATAAAAAGGCTCTTTACAGTCCAGATCCATTTATGCTTGCTAATATTCCCTGCTGAACCGGAATTGGATTGATTTAAAATTCCTGACCCTTTAACAACCCTGGTTGAAATTCATTTTTTTAGAAACAACCATATTTTTAACGGCTATTTCACATTAATCCCATACGATATACTGAGTTATTTTTCGCAATGTTCCAATGAAAGGTACGCGTAAGAGATTTTGGCTATTCCTTTTTCTTCCTTGATGTTAAATAGATTATATTCGTCACGCGCCTATAACGTTACTAGCTAACATTTGTGAATTGTTCTTTCCTTGTAACGTTAACATCTACCATACTGAATTTATTTACGTTCTTTATGCAGATGGTATGTACCCAACTGCATTTTGTTCCGTTCCGCTACAGTGGTTTACATGTTGCTACATTCCTATGTAACGTTAATTGACCATATTGCCTTTCACTTCATTCCGTTACGGAGGATTGCATTCATTACGTTCCTATGTACCGTTATTTACTACCATGTTGCATTTCGTTACGTTTTTGTAACGCTAGTATATACCATATTGCATTTCGTTACTACGTTCCTTGTAACGGTAGTATATACCATATTGCATATTACGTTATGTTCCAATGTGCTAATTTCGTTCCGTTCCTTTATAACGTTAATATCTACCATAATACATTTTGTTACGTTCCTTGTAACGTCAATCTATAACATATTGCATTTCGTTACGTTACATGGGTACCAGCAGCTGATTACATACTCTTCCTCCTACAAAATGGAACGTACCGTGTAACGCAAATTGGGTACGTTACGACTCCCTGATTTCATCTTCGCAAATTAGCCAAGAGGCACAAAACGCGAAGTAAAATAAATCAAATCAAATCAAAATCAATCCCCTTGTGAACTCTCAAGTGATGCTGAGTTTACGTCCACATCATTAAATAATGTTGAAGAAGTGCTTTGTGAATCACCTAGAAGTGATAGAATGTGTTGAAATATCTATAAACTTATTTTTGAATGAAAACATAGACTCAGTGGAATTTAGCAACATGTATTCTTTTGCCTCATTATCCTGGGTGAGTTCCGTAGGTAAAGGTAAATTTCCACGTGCATATAGCACCGTGCCATGAAGGCACATGTAGTGGTGTGGTGGGGCCCCACACATTCTCGATCTCGGCCATTCTCGGGTGATGTGATCAGCACCATGCTCCAGCGGCCTCTCAGGAACCCATTGATATGAGCCTGGGTGCGGGGACAAGGCTGGATAAATTACAACCAATTCTAGGAATCGAACCCGGATCTCCCGCGAGGGTGTCAGACTAGTTCACCGCTGCTCCTTGGATGAGTTTCAAATTTTTATTATTTCAATTAATTTAATATATTTGTTTGTTTTTATGGATTTTCTTCACACTTAAAATGACTCACATACGAGGATCACTATTTATATTTTGAGCCTAACAATGAAAAATCAGGAATTTGGCATTGAAAACTGCTTTATTGTGTTTCGAAGTATTCTCCTTTATGGTCAATACACTTTTGCATTCGTTCGAACCATTTATCGAAGCAGTTTTTCCAATCTTCTTGAGACACCTCCATAATATGGTTTTTGAACGCATCAACGGCGTCTTCCGTCCACGAAAATCGTTGTCCACGCAATTTATTCTTGACATTCGGGAACAAGAAGTCATCGGATGCCAAATCAGGACTGTACGGTGGATGACCCATCAATTCGATTTTTTGACTGTTCATAAAGTCGGTTGTTAGACGAGATGTGTGACAGCTGGCATTGTCTTGATGAAGAATGATCCGACGGCGTTTGTTTGTTTTCCGTATTTGACCGAAGACCTTTGGCAAACAAATTGTTGTGTACCATTCAGAGTTGACCGTTCTACGTTCCTCTAAGGCACAGTTGCCACATGACCAGTTTTCCCGAAAAACAGGCGACCATTTGTTTCGATGTGCTTCGAGCGCAAACAACTTTTGTTGGATTGGGTTCATCTTGAAACACCCATACAGTCGACTGCTGTTTACGTTCCGGACCATATGCATATATATCCATGATTCGTCACCTGTTACAATCTTATATACGTCTTTTGAAGCACCACGATTGTATTTATTGAGCATTTGTTTGCACAAATTGACGCGAGCGTCTTTTTGAGTTTTTGTCAAATTGTGTGGGATCCAACGAGAACATACCTTTCTCACAGCTAAATGATCATGTAATATTTTATATATGCTGGTGGAACTAATGCCTATGGTTGCCTCAATCTCACAGTATGTCACATGACGATCTTGCAGTATTAGGTTTTGCACAGCATCAATGTTTTCTTGAACAACAACTGATTTTGGACGACCTTCGCGAATCTCGTCGGTGAGCGAATGGTGGCCACGATTAAATTTGTTATACCAGCGTTTCACAGTTCCAAAGGATGGGGCTTCATCGCCAAATGTGGAAGTAAGTTGATCGATGCACTCTTGTCTTGATAATCCACGTCGAAAATCGTAAAAAATCATCGCACGAAAATGTTCACGAGTTAATTCCATTTTATTGTTGTCGCGCAATCTCCAAGGCAACATAAACAACACAAATCAAGCTATTGATAAAACATTTGAAGTACGTTATGGTCAATAATGCCAGACGATTCCGTGCAAACGTCAAATCGCGCCTAACTTCAATCAGTGTTGCCAAGGCTCAAAATATAAATAGTGACCTGACCCTCGTATCATATACAAGCCGGACCATGTGGCCGAGTGGTTAGCACATCCCGCTGCGATGACAAGGGTCTCGGGTTAGAATCCCGCTCGGGCTTGGTCGTTTGTGAATGTCCATTCATGAATTTCATCATTTCATCACTCATCCCCATCTTCGCAAATTAGCCAAGAGGCACAAAACGCGAAGTAAAATAAACTAAATCAATCAAATCAAATCATATACAAATAACAGTTGACTAGACAATTATTTCGTAACAAAGAAACATGAAATGCTCCTAGAATTTGTTAACATTCGAATGACTAGAAAGTAATTTTGTTCTATTGCTTTGATAAATATATTTATGTAGAACTCGACTACTTAATAATAGCAGTGATATTATTAGTAGTATTAGTATTAGTAGTAGTATTAGTATTAGTAGTAATTAAACTAATTAATTATAAGTATTATTAATTAATTAATTATGAGTATCATTAATTAATTAAAGTATAATAAAACAATGGTAATGTGAATTTGTAGAAAGTTTTAGAAATACCCCCCCCCGCCCATTTTATAAAATCCTGCGTACGCTACTGGAAGTAGTATATGCTATTTGAAACAATCACAATGGAGGAAAGTATGTTTTATGATAAGCCAGTAGCGTACGCAGGATTTCATCAAATGGGGGGGGGTTATTTCTCAAACTTTCTCCAAATTCACATTACCAGCGTTTTATTACACTTTAATTAATTAATGGAACTTATGATTGATTAATTAGTTTAATTACTAATAATACTACTAATGCAGCTGCTCTTACTACTAATACAGTGGCGGTCCCTCCATGGAACAGAGGGTACAGGCTGTTCCCTTCTACTTATCGCCCTTTTTAGCTATTTAAATTATCTATAATAACATAATAAGAACACTTCTTTCTTCCGTAATCAACACGCCGAAGAAAAACTTTCACCCTGACTGGAAGTTTGTTTACTTCACTACATTCTAGGTGCTGTAGCAGAACCGTGCACGTTTTCCACACTACGTTATTCAAGGCGCTGTAACTTCACCTACCCTCGTCGTCCCACCATCTGCTCTGACGCCGAGTATTTCCGACCACGCGCGAAGGTAAACGATCCTCATGGAGCCACTTCCCACCGCGGAAGCTGAACTCTCAAGCTGTTCCCTGCGAGAGACATAGCGAATTCGTTTTCCTTCGAGTTTTTGCTATGTGCTAAAGCTTGATTGCGTCGTAGCGATAGTTTGGAGTGTAATAAGTCTATAGTTTCCTAATCTCATTGCAAAATTGAGTCAGCCAGTCATAACGAACTGGAAAAATCTTCTAGAGTCTAAGCGTCTGCTAAATACCTTGGCTAAACGCTGCGAAATAGCTTCCGAGGGAACAGCTTGCATCCACCTGTTCCACCAGCAAGACAAGCGCAGCGCAGGACAAGAAAGCGAATGTTGCGAATGTTGTATGATCGACCGGCTGAAGACGAAAGCTTTTAAGGGTGACCAGACACATACATTCAAAAAAGAGGACAGAGCATGGCTAAAAAGGAGGACAAAGCCCAAAAAAAGAGGACACCTACCCTTAACCTTAGCTTATCTAAAAGGGGGGGGGGGGAGCTGTCTACATCTTAGATTTTTCAACTGAATATTTTTAGAAAAAAAATTAAAGATAAATTACAATGTTCCCTAGAGTGTTCAAAATATTTCGGTATTACATTTGTTCATAAAGACATAAAATGCAACGTAAACGGAAAATTCACTTGGTTGGGCTATCAGGCAACCCCCCTTTTATTGGATGCATGTTATTCGTGCCATTGATAATGGCAGTGTACAAATGGTTAGTAACAATGGTATTTTATAGTAATAATTATTTATAAATAACAGCAACTACATAAACACGAAAAAAAAACTTTGATGGATAAATAATATTGTTTTTGTGAGGTTCAGTGTATAAAATGTGTGTGTGACAATCATACAACAAGTGGTTATTTTTCTCATTTATGATGTTAGTTTTTGTAATTATTACAATTATTAAATAACTCTACTTATCTTGATTGATTTTGGTTGATTTTCTTTATTTTACTTTGCTTTTTGTGCCACTTTTGGCTAATTTGCGAAGATGGAGATGAGTGATGAATGGATGCGGGTAGTGTGATATGTTAACCACTCCGCCGGCATCTGTATTTATATAAACAACAAGACAAGCAGTGACGGATTCTTGAATTTTAGTGATAAAACAAAGTATGGGCTTTTGAGCACCCTCAGGTAAGTAAGTTTTTCGTACCGCACGGGTACGAGATCTGACTTTCTCCAACAATTTGTTGATATTTGTGAGAAAATTCTCTCAACATTTGTATTAAGTTGTCGCGGCACAGAAAATAAATATGTTGCTATATTTTGAGTAGTTCTGAATAACATTCGGCAGACTTACTTGAATGGAAATATTTAGTCTATTTCTCATTTGCATTTTCTAATTCAGAATTACCACCAACAAACTGCTTTAAGATGAAAAATCATTAAAAACTTTAACATCATCAATATAAATTCCTTAATTTAAACTATAGATTTCCATACATTTTTTAACATCACTGTATTTCCGATTTTTTTTATTCCTTCACTTAAATCATTCAAATTCATCAACAAGACTCACAAGCAACATATATTGTTCTACCTCTTTAACAAATTCATCTTTTTCAGCACTTTCAATAATTTCCTCTTACCTTTAAACACAGAAAGCAATCTTCTAATAAATGCTCTAACATCTAACAATCATAACTAAGAGTATCTATAATTTTAAGCACACAAATGTGATCCTTTTCAAATCCTTTGGATTCTGGAATGAAATATCCCCATATGTGAATGCAAATGAAACAAGTAAGCTTCGCTTAACCTATTTCCGAAAGAAACGGAATTAAAATTTTAGGAAGTTTAGGTTTGAACAAGAAACATTTTAATGATGCGAACATTTCTGGCACTCTTTCATGAACAGGCAAATGTGACAGCCACTGACACAGATGGGGAGGGGCTGATGAGACTGCAGCCCCTCCACAAATATTGAGAAGATCAAAGTTTTCAAATGAAAACAGCAATGGACTTGTGAAAAACCAAAGACGTAAATGCAAACACCTTTGAAAATGAGCCCCGATTACAAATTTTGCATTTGCACAACTTTTAAAACGAAAGTTAAAAACTGCAATTATGATATACAGGCTGATTCTAAAGGTATAGTACAAACGAAAACCACAGATACCTCCCATGAAATAGAGACGAAAGTTCCTCTTCCACTTTGCCGAGAGATGCCTCCGTGAGGAGCTAGACAACGCCGAAAACGTGTGAAAATGAACTTCACACCTCTGTACAGCCAGTACCAGTGAAGATAGAAAGGCGGAACAAACAAAGTCAAAAGGAACACCAAAGTCGCCCATCCGAAAAACACTAGGCGGCAGCTGCGCAACGCATGCGCATGGGGTTCCACAAAGGAAATAGGAGTGTCCCGCAAGACAAGTGAAGGGGGGAGGGTAGCGATAGACAACGGTAGGTACAAAAGAAGCTATGAAGCATGAAGTAACAATTGCACAGCGGGAAACAAACACCATGACTGAAGCAGTGCAGTCGAGAAAAGTAGTGCGGGGTTGCAGAACCACGGGAGGACGACGTAGGATGTAAAAACACACCGAGAATGCAAGCAAAGTGGTCCGTGACACTCGACAGGCAACAGACGCGTACATGGTTCGGGGCAGAAATGGCTGCGCTGGCGGTGCAGCGCAAGGGGAGTCCCCAAAACACAGTGGGGAGACACCGCAGCAAGAACAAAGCACGGTGCAACAAAAGAGAAAGAGGACCGGACGGGGAATGGTACCTGCCAAGGAGACAACAAATGCGGGACGAGGGATTCCCCGTAGCAGCACCGAGGGGACGTCACACAGAGGTCGTGCGCCAGCAAGACAAACACAGCAACTACGGGCACAGGAGGTTATTGCTAATGAAAAGTGCACGTACAGATAGGACCACGTACACCGTACTGACGTTGTAACAAACGTCGTGATGGGGCCCAATCAGCCTCTTAGAAATGAAGCCGGAGGCACATCGCTGGGTGGGAGCGGGCGAAAGGCTGCTGGAGTGTCGTACGGACCCCACCACTCCGTACGGTGGACGACACTAATGGACGATGTCGGAATGTTTCCATCCCGATCACCAGGTCCACCGTTCCCAGACCTGACGCGGCTGCTTGCTTCCGAGCGCAACCCCAGACGAACAACTCGAGTCCCTCCTCGGCCGCAGCCTTCCGCTCCGAAACCAAGCGTGGCCTCACACCACCGCAGCCGCACACTGCCGCGTGGGTGTGAGACCGGGCAGAGCAAGGCTGGACAGATAAATTGCGTGGGACAATCGTGTAATGAAGCTACGTGGGGGTATGCACGTCTGTTCAACTGCTGGGTCGGGCCTCCCCGATGGCGCAGTGGTAGCGTCGTCGCCTTGTAATCAAGGGGTCCCGGGTTCGATACCCGGTGGAGGCACATAGTGGTTCGGATTCCACTTTAAACTGTAGGTCCAGTCCCGATTAGCCTTACTGTGCATAAAGTGGACTTAAAACATCAACTCAACTCAACTCAAAACTGCTGGGTCACCCCACATTGGTGTACACAAACACCACACTATCGTACGTAGTGCTCCCCGTCGGCTCGAGCAAGACGGACGAAGTACGTGTTGTGGGTGAATGGGGCAAGAATGAAGGACGCTACATGTGTTCCACGATGACAAGGCCCCAGAGTACATGGCCCCACCTGACGGCAGTGGTCAGGTAGTGAAGAGCACAGGCACGGGTGGCTCAGGAACGTCAGCTGATTGTACCACAGCGCCGTGCGGACGTGTGGGCTGATTGGAAGTGCAGCGTCAGGGAGCGTGTCAGTGAAAGAGCCGGTGCGGTGGTGGTGTGCTTGACGTACGACAATTGAGTACGTTGTTTCGAAGCCGTTGTGACCAGTGTGTGTGTGTGTGCCACCTGTGCACTGCAGTACAGTATTCCATAATTGGCACTATCCTCACCGTACCATGGAACGCTACACATTTGTAGAACTGAGGGACATGCATTTTGTCTACGGCCTTGCAGATGGCAATGGCCGAGCAGCTGCACGCCTTTATCGCAGACGGTATCCGGAGAGGCGACAACCCGACAGCAGGTTGTTTTCGAACGTGCACCTTACCCTTGGTGAATCGGGTGTGTTACGTGCAGGCCATCATGTCGGTCACCCAAGACATGTGCGCACCGCGGCGGTCGAGGAGGACGTACTTGCTCGCGTGGACGACACACCGTCCACTAGCACCCGTAGCATTGCACGTGCAGTGGGAGTTTCACAGTCGACAGTGTGGCGTGTCCTTCATGATGATCTGCTGTATCCCTATCATCCACAGCGAGTCCACGCGTTGGAGGCTGGGGATTACCCACGACGTGTGGAATTCTGTCAACGACTGTTGCAGTTTTGTACCGACGATCCCCGTTTTTTGGGCCATGTGCTTTTCACGGACGAGGCAACATTCACCGTGAGGGCATCTTCAATTGCCGAAACAGCCATGTGTGGGATTATGAAAATCCACATGCAGCAGTCGAGGTGCACCATCAGACCCAGTTTGCAGTGAATATCTGGGCAGGTATCATCGATGAACAGATTATCGGTCCATACCTGCTGCCACCACGTTTAAATGGCCGCCTCTATCGCACCTTTCTTGCATCAGTCCTTCCAGAGCTGCTAGAAGATGTACCCCTCAACGTGCGACATCGTATGTGGTTTCAATTGGATGGAGCGCCTGCACATTTTGATGGCACATTGGGAACCCTTTTGCACCGTACCTACCCACAGCGCTGGATCGGCAGAGAGGGCCCCGTCCCCTGGCCCGCCCGTTCGCCTGACCTCACACCAATGGATTTCTTCTTGTGGGGCCATGTGAAAACACTCGTCTACGAGACCCCGGTGCCTGACAAGGAAACATTGGTATCGCGGATACTTGCAGCATCGGCCGAGGTGTGTACATACCATGCCAGGGATTTTTGATAGGGTTCGCCAGAATTTCCTGCGACGCTGCAATCCCTGAATTGAATGTGGTGGTCGTCAATTTGAGCAACTTTTGTAACAAAGTCAGTCCGGTATACGACTACGTACTACGTACTATTCCTATCTGTAAGTGCACCTTTGCGTGGCAATAAACCTCCTGTGGCCGTAGTTGCTGTGTTTGTCCTGCTGGCGCACGACCTCTGTGTGACATCCCCTCGGTGCTGCTACGGGGAATCCCTCGTCCCGCATTTGTTGTCTCCTTGACAGGTACCATTCCCCGCCCGGTCCTCTTTCTCTTTTGTTGCACCGTGCTTTGTTCTTGCTGCGGTGTCTCCCCACTGTGTTTGGGGACTCCCCACGCGCTGCATGTGTTTGTTTCTCGCTGTGCAATTGTTACTTCATGCTTCATTGCTTCTTTTGTACCTACCGTTGTCGATCGCTACCCTTTCCCTTCACTTGTCTTGCGGGACACTCCTATTTCCTTTGTGGAACCCCATGCGCATGCGTTGCGCAGCTGCCGCCTAGTGTTTTTCGGATGGGCGACTTTGGTGTTCCTTTTGACTTTGTTTGTTCCGCCTTTCTATCTTCACTGGTACTGGCTGTACAGAGGTGTGAAGTTCATTTTCATACGTTTTCGGCGTTGTCTAGCTTCTCACGGAGGCATCTCTCGGCAAAGTGGAAGGGGAACTTTCGTCTCTATTTCATGGGAGGTATCTGTGGTTTTCGTTTGTATTATACCTTTAGAATCACCCTGTATATTGTATACGGTTTCCGTCCCACCAGAACACAATTGCAGCCCTGCGTACGCCTACTTGACACTCTGCCTCATGTTTGATTCTTCCATCCTTAAAACGTTAATATTTTCATGCTTTTAATGTTGAATTTACACTTTAGTAAAAGTAACTATTACTCAATAATCAAAATTCTCACTATGCATTTCTGTATTGCGTATGTGTGACTCGAAACAGAACTGCAGAGACTGTTTGCGTTCCCGCAGGCAATCTGGGGGTCCCTCAGAAGGAGAAGCAACAAGTTAGAAATATAATGATGATGACACGTTCAGAAAAACTTGATCATGCGCTCCATGTAAAATAGCAAATTATGATCGTCGGTATTGATACATTGCCTGTGCAGCACATTCGCTATAGTCGATGCTGCACTCTTTCCGAAAAAGGGGCCTCTCCGATGAGGCAGTGGTAGCGTCGTCGCATTGTAATCAAGGGGTCCCGGGTTCGATACCTGGTGGAGACGCATAGTGGTTCGGATCCAACTTTAAACTGTAGGTCCAGTCCCAATTAGCCTTACTGTGCATAAGTGGACTTAAAACACCAACTCAATGGATCAATCAATCTTTCCGAAAAAGGAGGACATTTACCGTTTTTTAAAAAATCCGCCCGGACGCCGGACAGACACCTAAAAAGGAGGACATGTCCGGATAAAAGAGGACGTCTGGTCACCCTAAGTACATTGAACTTTACAGAAAAGACAGCAGACATACACCTATCCTAACCTAATTAGAAACTAAAACAAAATCGTACACAAGGCATTTTTCAAACAAGTTACTACAACTCTGTAAAATGATTAACTGGATACTCTTCCAGTGGCAAATTTTTGTTGTCCTTGTTTGTTCCCGAGAGGGAGTTTGGAACAGTTCGGATTTTGTCACAATTTCTACAAATCTAGCGGACGTAATGAAAAAACTCGGCCATCTGATTGCCATTATTGCATTAAGGACTTTTGAATTACAATGCTCAACTCTAGGAAAAAAATGTCAACTTAATCTACAAATGGAGAGATGAAACCGGTTTCGACAAAACATTTTTTTTTCTGATCAATCATAAATTGCTTTTATGAATTTTTCCTTTGTTGCGCATCAACAATTTTGTTTTTAATGTTTTCTTTACATTATATCATATTTGCTTTAACATTAGTATTTTCATAATTTTAACGTGCTTCATGTATGTCACTTCTGAAATTTTTTAACATATGTTACGTATGTTTATTTGGTTCATTTCAACAAGGGTTGAATTTTACTTGGTTTACTGTATTATATTAGGACAGGTATGGGAGGGGAGGGGCAAGTGCAGGTCACCTGTTCCCCTGCCTGATTTAGCACCGCACGCCACTGTACTAATACCACTGCTACTATTAAGTCGTAGAAATCTACATAACTATATATAACACTATTAAGCCTTGTTTCCATGATATGAAAAACTCAATATGCTGACCAAGGCAGAAATTTATTTTATTATAAAACATAAACTAAACGTAACGTTTCAACCTTCTAGCAAGGTCTTCTTCAGACTCTGCACCAAGTACAAATGTAACGAGGTACAAAACAGGACGATATATATACACAAAAATTACTCCCCTCCAGATTATTAGAAAGTTGTTCTGGAACATTCTAGCAGGTGGCTTTCCCTTGTCAACTGTACTTTCACCTGAAAGTGAATGTGGTTGGACTCTTTATCTCACGCTCTATTTCCTTCCTTCTTCTCTCCTCTTTCTCTCTTGTCCTTTCCACTCTCTCTAACACCTTCCTCCATTCTTTGTTCATCATCAGTCCCCCATTCCAGTTCATTGTGTCTTCTTCACCTTTCTTCTCTATTTCCTTGGCCTCTTTCCATTTCTCACTAGCATTCTCTTCTCCCTTCCTATCTGCTTAGCCTCATCCCACTCTATGCCATGTCCTGTTTCTCTCGTGTGTTTAAATATCGCATTTCTCTCTCTGAAAGACAGGTTGAAACAAGATAGGGATGATGTACAACTTGAGAGAGAGAGAGAGAGAGAGAGAGAGAGAGAGAGAGAGAGAGAGAGAGAGAGAGAGAGAGAAATGCACCAAGTACAAATGTAACAAGGTACAAAACAGGACGATATACACAAAAATTCAAATCCTCAAAGTGAAATGCACCCCTACCCCACAGTCTATTTACTCGCAAGAATATATTTCCCACACTCTCCTTCTATAATCACCCCAACTCTCGGCTAAGGGACAGACGTCATTCCATCCGGAAGCAGCCCAGAGGAGTACCAACATCTTCTATGCCAGGGCTCTAACCCCTCCCCCCCACCTGTGTTTCATTCAGTGCATCGAAACGGAGTTACGTGTCGTCACCCTTGGCGACACACTTAAGGCTATTTTATGCCACTCGATGGCATACAAACACCAGTGTTTAAATGCTCCGAGCAAACAGTATACAAGTGCTTCGATTCACAGTGTGTAAACAACAAAAGAAAAGAAAAATCACAAGTCGTTATTTCTTTATGTAAATAAGCTCTAAACAATGATTTTAAGCTTAACGACTTCCACCTCACGACATGCAGTTTGAACAATTAACAGTATCCTAAACAAATAATACTGCAAAACTGATGTAAAAAAAATATTGATGGATTAGGGTATTAATAATAAGGTAAATATAATTTCTTTTGTGCATATCAACAGGTGAAGGTACAATCAATTATATAATCCATCGGTCAACGGGTACCTTACTTCATACTTTTATGTAATATTTTTTTTTGTTGGGTCAAATAAATTAATCTCATACAATCTTTCTCAAGGCTCTGGGTAACCACAAGCCTGTGGATACTCTACGAGCAGGGGAATATGGAACGATTCAAGGGAGACTCTGTAATAAAATAACACCATTAAGCCTTGTTTCCATGATTATGAAAAACTAAATATGCTGACCAAGGCAGTAATTTATTTTATTAAAAACATAAACTAAACGTAACGTTTCAACCTTCTAGCAAGGTCTTCTTCAGACGCTGTATCAAGTACAAGACTTTTGTACTTGATACAGAGTCTGAAGAAGACCTTGCTAGAAGGTTGAAACGTTACGTTTAGTTTATGTTTTTAATAAAATAAATTACTGCCTTGGTCAGCATATTTAGTTTTTTTTCTGTAATAAAGGTAAAATCTTTCGCCAGACATCAGTGCTCGGTCAAGCGACAATTTACAACACAAGCTAACATTTCACACATAGCGGAAACACATGAAGTCAGCAGACACGGCAGTCTTCGATCCCACCGGGTTCAAGCCCGTCATCGGCTGGCAATTCGCGATTAAAATTACCACCTGAGCGCTAGTGTCGCTTCCAATATGGCCGCTCTAAATAGGATAACTCTTTGTTTACATTCAGCAGTAGTACGAAACAGCAGCGTGTTATCATAGCTGTTATGGAGGAGAAACGTTTAAATTACGTGATATTTTTAAATATTGGGAATGCGATGTGAATTTCAGGAACTCTAACGAAGGTGAAGCTGTGATGAGAACGAAGCATTTAATTATGATAGGCAAAAATAACAAGGAAAACGCAGACGAAACTAATGTATACGCACTGGTTCTTCAAAGCAGTGCGGTATCATCTGCACCTCATGTTGTAACTGGGATTCTCGGAAATTATTTGAAAATAAAGAAATTGAAATTGACCTATACTTGAAAAACTGGCAGGAGAAAATTGCGAACAAATCGTTACAGTTCTTTCTCGATAATATTCACGATTTCATGACCAGGCTATCCTCACTGAAAAAGGACATCGTACTGAATGAAGCATTAGCATTTCCATTTTCTTTTTCTGGTTACATTTGACATTAATTCATTCTCAAACTATTTTCATCTTCTCTCTTAATCGACTTGCACCTGTTCCAAATTTCACACATACATAATACATGAATGCATTGGGTAATACGCTTCATGACTTTTCGAAAGAGAAAAAAGTTTTATTTATAAAGTACAATTCAAAACTTTACTTTCATGGCAATCTCTCGAAAAATAAAGTGAATAGACTTGTGCATCCTTCGTAATTTCCTTGCCGAATTACAGTGTTATTCCCCATGCCAATCTTCTGTCAATCAATTACGTTTCCCTGATTTATTTACACATTTCATTTTGTAGATTCCACGGGGTGGAAATTTTCGCATTTTCGCAACTACCAATATTCTAGTTTCTCTTCCTAACTTCGAAAATTATTTCTCGAAGATATCTGCTATACTACAAGAAAGCAATTCAAAATTAAAGTAAAAGGTCAACTACATGTATACCCAACGACATTTACAATATTGGAGGGACAGAATACTTAAAAATTGTTGTTCCAATCGAAGGTAAGGGCGTGGTGTAGTGGTTACAGTTCTCGATTGGGCTGCCAGCGGTCCCAGGTTCTATCCTCCGCACTAGGTGTTCTTTTTTTTTTTAATTCTCCTTTTATTATAAACAAGAGCATGGTAACATTATTTGTAATAGCAGTGTATAGTGGCTACATTGTTCTGCATATGGAATTTATAAAAATAAACAAATAAATGATTTGACACACATTAAAAGGGATATTTTCATGTATAAGATCGTGAATTTTGATACTCTAACGATAATTGTGTATTGCTTCAAAGACATTGACAAATATTAATGAAATAACTATATATATTTGTGGCAATTCAGGACATACTAATTTTACCCCTTTCCCACACGAGTTCAATGCAAGGATACTTCCGCAAATATCGATTGAAAAGTTTTCATCAGTGATCAGAACGCTACATTTTAAAAGTAGCTTCGCTACAGCTACAGCTACTCTTCCAAAATGTAGCTTCGCTACAGCTACAGCTACATTTACCAAAAAGTAGCTCGCTACGCTACTCCTGTTCGCTACTCGCTACTTCTGCATAAAAAAAATGAAAACAACCTTATGGGTATTAAAAAAATCCCCTACTACTGGTAAATAGATTCTGTTATTTGTTATCATGATTCCAGTCTTTCGATAATTTTGATAGCAGTGTTACTTCAGTTACTTATTTTTACTATAGTTTTTACCTATGCAAGTGGCATATCAATTCAAATTTGATATATGAATATTGCAATTAGGGTGTTACCCAAATTAATTATTACAACTATACACAAATAAAATTTGGTAGGATTATGTATTTATGTTCACATCAACATATTTTTCTTGAGAATAAATATTTCACTTTTTATAGACTGATATGAAGTCAGCATTTTGAATGAAAAGTACCTGGAGCCCTTTGACTACAAAAGGGGCCCCAGGTTCGATACCCAGCGGAGGCACATAGTGGTTAGGATCCAATCTCGATCAGCTTATCTATGCATAAAATGGACTCAAAACAAAAACTAGGAAAGACGCCAAGTTGGGAGGATGGGATTCTCCTGTTCCTCCATTCCCCACACTGTTCTTCACTCATCATTCTTCCTCGTTCTCACAATTAGCCGAAAGTGGCAGAAAGAGACTATAGATAAGAGAATAATTAAATAAACCATTCATCCTCATTGTCATGATTGAGAAAAGTTGAAGAATAGATGAGGAGGTAAACAGAAGAAGACAAATGGGTGGTGGACTATATCAAAGCATTCGAAGATTAATATGGAACAGGGATGTACCTATGAAATGCAAGAAGGTAATATATAACACATACTATGTGCCAATAATTACGTATGGAGCAGAGACTTGGACAATGACATAGAGAGACAAAGGAAAGATGCATTCAGTGGAGATTAAATTTTTAAGGAGTCTTTTGAGGAAGACTAGAAGGGATAGAATAAGAAATGAGGAGATCCGACAGACAGTGGGTTTAGTGAAGCTTCAGGACAGAATAGATCAGGCACATATGAGATGGTTCAGACACATGAAGAGGATGGATGCAGAAAAACTACCAGTAAGGGCTTACAATGCACAAGGAGTGGGATTAAGGCCAAGGGGGAGACCAAGATGTCGGTGGAAAGAGCAGATAGCTGAGAGTGTTAGGAGAAGAGGACAAGATTGGAACACCTTGGAAAGAGAGGAGTGGTGAAAGACCAGGAAAAAATGGAGAGGTTTGACTTCTATGCCGACCCAGCCAGAGACAGGAAACGGCAAAGGATGATGATGATGTTATGATTAGCAAAAGTTACAGAAAAGTGACGCAAGAGTAGGAGAAATACATAAATTTGAAAACTATGTATATTAACTAAAGAAAATTGTCGTTTCTGCAGGAAAGTCAATACGTTTTGCAATATGATAAAATTATTGAGGAAACTGTCGTGTAAACCTGAGTGTCTAAACGTATTGTAATTTTAAAATTTGTGAACAAATACTATCGCGAAAATAATTGTAATTCCAGAAACTCTATCATTCATGTAACAATAATTTCTTGCTGGTGAGATCCTATATACTGACGATGATCAATGCTGTTAACGTACTTAGCCATTTATTGCTGGCACTATTCCCTTGTCAGTGCAGTGGAAAATCCATCGCTCGTTTTAGCACTGCAAGTTGTGTCTTACACAGCAATTAATGACATTTTAGTGTCTCTTACACCATGAATATCCACAGGATTTGTTCCGGGGGTGACGCAAACGAGGCACTTTTCTCCAGTGGTGCAGCAAACGAGGCATGTTTCTCCCCAAAATAACGATGCAGCTACAAAAACGTAGCTGTTAGTAGGAATATATTCATATATGTCAGTTAGTTATCTGGATATCTGAATTCTTCAGATACTAATTAAATAAATTACGCAGATATCTATAATCTACAATCTAGATAATCTGTATCTCCATGCAATAGACTGTCTTTATGAACCTCCTGCAAAATTAAGGGTTATTGTCGATTTTTTCTGACGCTGTTGCCATTCAAATTTCATCTCAAAATGCTGAGAAAAAATGTAGCTGTAGCGAAATTTTCGCTACAACTACAGGAATTTTGTAGCTTCGCTACCGCTACAACTACAATTTTCAAAATGTAGCGTCGCTACAGCTACCGCTACAAATTTTGTAGCTAGCTACAGTAGCGACGCTACAAGTAGCTCGCTACTTCTGACCACTGGTTTTCATCATGTGCAATTCTCCATTAAATGTTTTCGCCGAGTCGTAGTACCTTCGTTTTCTTTGTTACAAACAAGTATTGTTTGCACATTACATGTAGGAGGAGAGTTGGATCTACATTTCACATTGGTCAGCTCCTTCTACTTACTTCTAGGAGCGAAAGCTTGTAGGGTAGTGTTTACCGTCCAGTACTGTCAATCTGATGGTCGTAGGTTCAAACCCTTCCGGTGGCAAAAAATTTTCGTAAGTTTTAGACCTATCCCATTGTGTTCATTGTCCACGCCGTGTGAAATGGAATGATTCAGTTTGGAATTAACGATGGGGGGAGGGGAAATATTAAATTGCAAAGTCTCCATTTCAACGAACCGAGAAGTGGACAAAAATTGGATAATTCTTATAAATATTCAAATTACATTCATGTTTTTAGTGGTATAATCGCAGGTAAAATCAAAGATCTTACATGGAAGATTTTACTTTGCTCTGAACTAAGCCAAAAGGCATTTCGAACCGATCTAATACATTTCAAAATGTTATTGAATGTTTCATGTCGATAATTTGACCAATGCATCAATTCTTGACGCTGAGACGATATTTTCTGCAACTACCTCTTCTCTTCAGTCCCTTCTGTTCTTCTCTTCTCCTTCTCCTCTCCCATCCTTCTGCTCGCTCTGCTTTTATCTCATATCGCCTTCCCTACTTTTCTCGCATCTTATCTCCATCCCACTCATCTCCACCTTGTATCTCCTCTCCTGTCTTAGATTTCCGACTCCACTGCACTCTTCTCCTCTTCTTTTCGTTCTTCTCTTTTTCTCTCCTTTACTTTACTCTCCACTCCCCTCTTCTCGTCTCCTCTTCTCTCATCTTTGCTCCATTTTCCTCATCTCTCCTAGAATCTTTTTCTATTTTCCTCACTACATCTCCTCTCCTCGTCTATCCTCTCTTTCTTCTCTCCTCTACTTTTCCTCTTCTCCTTTCGCTCTCTCTTTTTCCTCTCTTTTGTCACCTTTCGTTTTCTCTCACGTCTTTGTTTTTATTTCTTTCGCGTATTTTATAAATATCTATTGTGCATGTGGCAACCCTGAAATTGAGCCTAACTCTACACGCAACCCACCAACGCTTTGTGTAAATTGGGTTGCCTAGTTTAAAATGTCGTTGTCCTAAAACTTTTGAGAGACACTGTACCACGGCCTTCAACTTGTAGCCGTCGGTCAGATCATCGTCCCGAGATTGTATGGGTCATTTCTGCAATGAAAAGGGAGTTCAGATTAATAATTGGGAGACCCAGGTTCAATCCCTTGAGTGAATAATTTCAGGTTGGATCTTTTCCGTTAATGTTCTGTTCAATTACTGTTAAGGTTAAATCGCCTAACTATATCCTCTTCCACCAATTCAGTGAAGTGGAAACAGTTCATTTAACAATTCATAAAACATTAACACCGTTAAGCAGTGTATTGTCGAGTTAGAGGTATCCTAGAAATGCGAACTTCGTGTAATATGTATGGCAACATTTTTTTTCCCTCGAGAATGCAGGATCGGCACAAAAATTCTAAATATTCAAATGGAAGAACACTGTATGAAACTGAACAATACAGGTCGTGTGTGCCAGGGGTTAGTAGCGAGGTGCCAAACAATATTTTAAAGAAGCATTGTTATACCTGCGTATATTAGTCACAAGATTGCATTGGCGGTACAAAAACAAGATGGAAGATACTTGGCGTGAACAGCGTTCTTATGTGGAAAGAGCCGTTCTGCGCGGGCGAACTGCACGAGAATGCCACAGGGAGTTGGTGGAAGCAATTAGGAACAACATCCTGGTCCTTTGGAATATGCCATCATTCCTCGCGACGACGCATAAAACAGCGTGCATACTGGAGCTTCTCGACCTTTGGGGATGGCAGGTAGCAGAGCACCCACCGTACTCACCGGACGTGTCCACGTACGATTTCGACCTCATGCGCAGAGTAAAGAGGCCACCGACATGGTTTCTGACTCGAGAGGGCATTGCTATCGCCGATGTCCCGACTCACACCTGATGAGGTGGATGGTATTCGACGCCTCCCACGTCGTTGACAGCGTGTTGTGGACGTTCTGGGGAACTACTTTGAGGGTTCATAGGGCGCTTTGTGTGGCCCTTTTTGTTTTTGTACCGACAATGTAGCTTTGTGACCAACACTCATGTGATACGATAATTTCATTAATGTTTCTTGGCACTTCGCTACCAATCTCTGGTACAGTGAATTGTTCATCCATTGTTCAGTTTGTATTTCGAATTTTTATGTCGGTCCTGCATTCTCGACTTGTCATGGTTTAGTAGTTTTAACATAGACCTTCACGTGTCCATTAACGAGAGCCAGAGCCTTCCTCTATTGCAGGGACACTAACGAAAATATATCCAACCTGAGGTCACCTGTCTAAGGAATCGAACCAGGGTCTACGGCATCGCAGGCTGAACCAAACTCTTTGCTATGGTCATATTTACCTCCTGCCATGAAAAGTAAGAGTTTTAAAATCTTACAATGTATGGGCGAACAACCTGTGTGGAAAGAGAGAAAGAGTTCATCTGTGCTTGACGTTTGTAAAAATTGATCTGTAGGATTGCTGTTCAACCAGTGGCGGAAGTTAGGGGGCAAAGGGGACAATTGCCAACCGCTTTTCGGCGCTTTTGCCCCCGCACTATGCTAAACCTTATCTACAATGGAAAATATACTGTCTTTGCCCCCCAGTTTTGGCACCTTGACCCCCCCGGTTTTGGAACCCAATCACCGCCACTGTGTTCAGGTATGGGGTCCCCTCCCTCGCTTTAAATAAAAATGCTAGCTGCTCTACTGTCCTATGCGTATAAGGCTATGCTCCAGGAACAATCAAATCAATTCACGTGATTTCAGGTTGTAGCAAGTTGGATTTGCATTTAGTGTATAGATGACAATCAACAATATGTCGATGTTCCGAGGTCATTCTTTAAGAATTTAGAACGAGTCGACTAATTAGGATAGTTTAGTACACAATTTTATATTTGTACATGATAGTTTCCTAAATAGTTCACTCCCAAAAGACTAACATTACATGAAATTCTCATCCTATTGGCACTTAGTAACTTCAAAAAGTATCTACATTTTGATGTTCCCTGTCATAAATAATATACTTTTACTGCCAGATTGAACCGCGTGGGATGCATTGACCACTCCCATGCAGCTCCAAATAACAGAAAAATAGCCACGAGCTGGCTTAACTTTGACTTACAAATTAATCACAATCACACTGTTCTAGATTTACATTCATTTATAAATCAAGGCAAAATTACTTTTTGTAACTATAAAATCATTTTTTGTACGGGAACATTTTTAAATATTCGAAAAGAGTTAATATAAAATTAAATAGGTATTTGTACCATCAATGAAAAGAGCCAATTGTGGGTTGAACTTTCGCCATCTTGAAATGCTTCGACCGATTACACTCGTAAGCAATGTTTGATCAATTTCGATTTTCGTATTTATGATACTTAGCGTTGTTTTTATGCCACTTTTGGCTAATCGCAACGATGATCATGATCTAAAGAAATTCATCAAATAATGCTCACAAAGAACACCCATGTCACACCCACGCCAGGATTTGAACCCGGGAATGTCGGTGGTGAGATCTCAATTCGAGCAGTGAAGAGTAAATGGAACGTTAAGAACAGTTCAGATAGATTTCACATTGTTACAGGAGAGATTTCAAAATTGACTAAGAATGCGAAGGTATTTTCTGGAGCTGGAATAAATTCTGATCATGTCTTACTGGGGGTGAAATAAACCCTCGCTCTAAGATGTAAAAACAGGCCAAATTATGGACAAGCCTCACATTGAGAAACTTAAGGCTTAAGGGTGAGGGAAGGGAATAATGAAATAAATTCGAAAAAAAAATCAGAGAGAAATTCATTAAATAAAAGATAGAGTTGAATATGGTGACGATATTTCGCATGGCATAAACAGCTCTGGAGAAAGTAGGAGATAATTAAATGGGATACAGAACATGAAAGAAACAATAGGCTACAGCAAATATGCTGGTGGATATGCAGTAGTAAAAAATGGAATATCGTAAACATGGAAGCAGGAAGAATAACTGCAGACAACCAAATAAGGAGAGCAACTGATGATGCGAGAATATATTGGAAGCCATTTTGTGTAATGCCGCTCCTGGTGGCAAACAGTGCATACTCTGTGACTGGAAGGTTGACCAACATAATCCTTTTCAGTTTGTCTTCCCATCCGTACCAATTGTGTGCACCTGGATGACAACAATCGTTAGTAATATACAGAGTGTCCCAGAATGGTGTTTACACTCTTTGAATATTAATAACAGAGAAAGTATTAAAGATAACTTGACTGAACTTTTTGTAAGGTAAGTTACAGCAATAATGCCCGGACCACAATAAAGCCCACTGACTGTTTCCCTGAAACTATGAAGAGCGACTGCCAGATGGCAACATTGTATGAGAGCTGAAAGTACTCAAGGAAGAACATTACCCATAATTCCCGCGTAGTATGAGTCGTCGCGGAACTGGAGCAATCCGAAGTTTTGTTGCTGTTGCAAAAAAGTGAGATATAACTTTCAAACCACATATTTCGTCTTATATATGTTCATGTAGTGTAGACAGTAGGATAATACTTGGTCTGCATGTAACATTAACCGTGTCCATTACAACAACAAAGTGTTTCCCGTTGTACTTTTATTGTACTGATCTGCAATATTACGAAACGGCGTTTCGTGCCATGTTACACAACAAGGCCCAAGAGCTTGTGTGGTATGCGGGACATGGTGTCAGGAGGAGTGTGCTGGGATACTGCCTCAGGACGTGGACATTTTCACTTGCCCTTGCTGCTAGATGGACTGAAACTGAATTGTAAGCTTAGACTTTTATTTCGTAAGTGGTTAATAATCTGATGAATGTGATCTTATTGCTTTTTGGTGCTTTGAAGCATAGTTTTGTAACAATATACCATCGAACTTTGAGTGTTGCCACGCGGGCCTTATTGTGAAATAGGGTACAAAATAAGGCCCATTCCAAACATTTTTTCATCACATTTTATATTGTATCTTTAATAATTGTACGACTGCTATATATTGATAGTCTGTAACCAACATAATAAAGTTTCATGTCCTGTAACAATAATTGTCGATTCTTCTAAATTGACAGTTTCAAAGGCAAAATTTTTTAGGTGGGCCTTATTGCGGTAATTACCTTATTTGAATGTGCACTATCTACATTGAGTGTGTGTGTGAGAGAGAGTTCGTAGGCTTTTTGTTGTTTTTTGTTCCATCACAGTCCACCAGGAGGTAGCCATTTGTGTACCCAAAGTGGAAGAGGTGAGCAATGTAAGAAGTGTCAAATACGCAACACCCAGATCTCCCAATTTAACACCGTATATTTCTACCTCTGGGAAACGGAAGAACGATTGTACTCTACTGGATGACATGAAACATGCGATTGACTGTGCTTCCCTTCGTGTGGAAACCATATCTGCTGTTTGTTGATTTGTCCATCTGTTCTATAGGATTGCAGCAGTGGCGGTGATTGGATTCTAAAACAGAGGGGGCAAGGTGCCAAAACTGAGGGGCAAGGACAGTTTACTTTCCCTTGGCATATAAGATATAGTATAGGGAGCAGAAGTGGCAAAAAGTGGGGGGCAACTGCCCCCCTCGACCCACTTAATCGCCGACACTGCATTGTAGACATAGTATTGCAGCCAATGAACATCTATAACTTTAAGGTATGCGACACGCAAAAAAGTTCATACTTGCTGTTATTAGTGTACCAATAACTATTAACGTTCAAAGAGTACAAACATTATTTTGGGACACTCTGTATGTTTCAAATCAATCACGTCACTTATGCAAAGCCTATACTATTGAAACTAAGCGCATGACTTTCCTCTAACACACCTACCTAACCTCTAACCTCCGTGCACTCAATTACTTGGATCATATACATATACAGGGTGTATAAAAACATGTGTCAGAAACTTTAGGGATTTATTCTTGACATCAAAACATAATAAAAAGTTCATATGAACATGGATCCGAAAATCCTTCGCTAGGGAGGTATGAAAGGAAATAATATTCATGGCACAAAAAGGAGACATTGACCAAACACATTTACATGTATCAAAGGATTTAATATTCATGGCACAAAAATGATACATTTACCAAGCATATTACCATTTACAAAAATTGCTGAAGTGACCACCTCCTGCTTCCATACATCCCCTGAGCCTGCGTTCTATACTTTGCCGTACGTGGTGGAAAACTCCTGGTGTGTTCCGTATTTGGTCAAATCCATGTTGGATACGCTTCCTCAGAACATCGACATTGGGTACGGGAGTTGAATACACCAAGGATTTTAAATGTCCCCAAAGGAAAAAAATCATTGGGTTTAAATCTGGCGATCGGGCAGACCATGCAATGGATCCCCGCGACCAATCCATCTGTTCGGAAACTGGTTATCGAGAAACTGGCGAACTCTCCGTGTAAAATGCGGTGGAGCACCATCGTACATAAACCACATTCGTTGGATGACGGCTAGATGTACATCATCAAGTAAATGCAGCAACTCATGTCTGAGAAACTGTAGATACGTTTGTCCAGTCAGACGTTGCGGAAAGAACGTACCCTTGCACCGTTACTAACCCATCCGAAACCATCTTGTTCCACCCCTTTTGGCGCGGAGATGCTCTCGCACATTGTTGCAACATTTATTCCCATATGTTTTGCTATGGAGGGCGGTGCTTCGGTTGCCGCGTGATGGACGGCAGATTACTGACAGCTAGCACAGCCAATGGGGGCCGAGTTATGACCGTCAAACAACAGCGCGCGCTTCGAATCAACCGCCAATCATCATGTAGTTCCTCTCTATTCACGTTTTACGAACACTATTGTGTTTAGTTGGTTCCTCGCTTCGGGGTTTGGTGCTTGTAGATTCCTCTTACATAACGTTTCGTCAACACAGTGTGTGACCTAAGAAAGAACAAATGAATAACGATTCCTCGCAATACTCTTAAGTTTGCACGTTCCTCTCTTGGGGGTGCTGTGCTTGTCCGCACATTCTTTGTCAATATCTCAACTTCCGTGGAGTGTATAGCAGCCACACCCAGATTCCCGGTATCCTCGGGAGTAGCTCTATTACTTGTAAAAATCTCATCCAATCAGAGCACTTTTAAAACTTCCTCGCTTTGGCGTGAAAAGTCGAGCTTTCTCTTAATGGAGGGTGGGAAAACAGGTGTGTGTGTGTGTGTGTGTGTGTGTATTTGCATGCATTCTTTTACAACATACTTGTTTCTCTTAACATATTGCCCTCTCACCCCACATCAGTCCTTTTTATTCCTCTTCTTATCTATGTTCCTCGTTTTTTTAATTTACTTGTTGTTGCTATCACCTCATACTACCCAGGTCTTGTGAAATATATACCGTCAAATATTTCTCAGTGTTCACATTATGTATAGCTAGATATGTAGACAGAGGCAAAGGAATTGAGACTGGGAAAGAAATAATTTAATAATTCCCATTCAGTATCGATGCCTCATATGCAAACAGGTAGGGGCAAGCGAGTACTCGACTGTTTCCCCTATTGACAATGACGTTACTGTAACCACATTCGTTAAAAGAACAGCATTCATATCATGACGATCAGATTTCCATTTACCTGGTAGAGGTTAAATCAACAAATTTTCTTGACAGAAAGAAACTAAACTAAATGTTTGGTAATTGCAACGTTGTGTTCTCTTAAAATCGAGACGAATTACATTGGGTGTAGGCAGCAGTAGCATATGATATTCGTAGTATCTTTGCCATAACCCACTCTGTTAAACGCATGTGATTATTATGTGATTATTTATTAATCGAAACACTGACCGTGTATTATGACGGATTTCTTCCGAAAAAAAAATGAAGTGAAATAGTTTTTTGGGGAGAGAAAATGAAATGAAAAGTTTCATGTGCCCAGATATTGGTTTTTCTTTGTGTTCCCTCGCCTATTCCTTATTCATGTATCTTTATCGTTGCTATTCTAGAGAAGTATAATTGGAACGTGAAGAAACCAAAATACGATTTGATTGATTTGCTTTATTGTACTCCGCTTTTGTGCCAATTTTGGCTAATTGCGAAGATGGGATGCGTGATGAGATGATATGATGAAATTAATGAATGGTGACTCACAAACATCCATGCACAAGCCGACAGTCGAACCCGGGACCCCTTGCGTCGTAACGCGATGTGCTAACCACTCCGCATCAGGGGCCGGTTCAAAATAAGAAGAAAAAGAAGCAATGTACATTGCCCATCAACAAGGTAGTAATATTTTATATTCGTTATCAAGGGATGTAGTTTGTTAGACGTAAACTTTATGCTCAAATAAGCTAATATCTACTGCACCTACAATTACAATGGGAGAAGTACTAAATTGTACACCAGCTAGAAGTGGAATCCTTGGATTCCAAAACACAGAGGTGCAACAACGAATTTTTGTCGGGGGGGGGGGCAAGTACCAGGGTAAAAGTACCAATAGTAGTAGTAGTAGTAGTAGTAGTAGTAGTAAAAAATGATATTATTATTATTATTATTAGTAGTAGTAGTAGTAGTAGCAGCAGCAGCAGCATCAAAAATTTATTATCCTGTTAAATTACGCAAAAAGGGGGTAGAAGTCGGTGCTAAAGTATTTGTTTGGTCAAACGATTTGAAATATCTTTTCAACACGTTCAATTTCACATTAGCTAATAATGGAAAACAATCACACAAACTGTATTTTTGATTGGTAGAAAATGCACGATAAATGCATTCTGATTATAATTCTTTTCGTACACATGACATGTATAACTTTCATGTACATCATATGTTGAACACATATGCAACATGGAGCGACATAAAATAAGAAAATACATATGCAACATGCTGCCACTAAATTGTGTACAAATTCAAAATTTATTCAATACATATATGTACAACAGATGTATATTGCCTAAATATATTACATTACAGAAAACAATCGTATTGCGAGCAAAGTGTATATGAAAATTTTTAGATCCAATTTTTCCAAACTGAAAAGAATATTTATTTAATATGACGCAAATAATTTCACGGGGCGCCATGGCATTCTCTCTTCTATAGCTTTTTTTAAATTTAGATCGCTCAGCGTCCATGGCCGACTCCCGCCGCCCCCTAACTACGGCTCTGAACTTGACGAGATTGAGAAAACCAGACAGTGGGAGCGAAGCGTGCAAGAAAATTTTACGAAATGTATTTTTATTTGCACAAAATTTGAAATCAGGGGGGGGGGGGGCAATTGCTCCTATGTGCCCCCTGAAAATGCCCTTGGCCGTCAACGTTTGCCCCCTTAGAATTGACTTCCGTCGAAGCTTTGGGGGGCAATGCCTCCCTGCTCCCCTGTAGTTGCGCCACTGTCAAAACGACAGCGTGGGCACTAGTCTGTTTGACAAAGGAAAGTTTATTTAACCACGACACGATACAAACAGCGATTCACGAATCAATGAAAAATAATTTTTGAAATTGACTGACATATTCACAGTACTATTGTACTTTGATTGTTCTGTCTTCATAACCACGAAATTTATGCCTCGTCAATATATTTCCCCCTTTTAAAAGCTTCTACGTTCTATTCAGTGTACATATTTCCATTTCCAAGCTGACTTCAAGCTACTCTAAGTCTAAATACTCCTGTTCGCGGTGCAGATTTCCATCACGGTTTCCAAGAAGATCAGTGAATGGAATGTTGTTTTTCAAATCCAAACTGTCCTTGCAGACAAGAGGGTGGGGGTAGGGACTTTGAACGCCTGCGGGGCAAGTCTTTCTCATCTATGGAATTCCGGTAATTGTGACGTAGTGAGATCAAGTCCAACATCCCTGGGCAGAGAATGAACTGATACAACTCAGATACTTGTATATTATCATTGTTATAGTCAGGCCCGTAGCCAGGAATTCTTTGTAGGGGGGTCGAAGTCAATCCTAGAGGGGGCAAATTTTTAATTTATTGTGTCGCATTGGCAGATATAACAGGAATCACAGAGGCACTTGCCCCCTCCCCCAAAAAGATAAGTAACAGAAAAGGGATGATATCTTGAAACTGCAACGAACAAAAGAACTTCGAGCAACATCAAATAGCAATATTTCGATAATGACCTTTCCAGATTGCCAAAGAATATGAAGTTTAACATAAACACCTAGGTAGGCTAATAGGGACTGTATCTACTTGATATTTACAGGTTGATAATGTTAATAGATGATTAATATGCACCAACAACTTTGGGTCTCTCTACAGAACTGATTAAGGGAGCCCTTTATAAATGATGCTTCATAATGATTTCCTCTACTTTCCAGTATGCAAGATTTTTACGCACAAAGGAATCTAACGAGAATCCAAGAACACCATTGTGTTGTGTTATGCAAGCAATATAGAATTAATTAAATAATAATAGTTACATATTACCTACATTTTGATGAATTGTGTAAAAATTTGTAGCTAATACATTTTTTTTTTGTACTTGCTAAAACATGGGTCCCTTAGTCCATTACGGACTCTATTTCTTTCAAAGGGGAGACTCTTGCATCACTACAGACAATGTTTGCCTTACGTTACGTTAACCATTTTGCAAAATATTGTGTGAATTGTATTATATTATAGTTGAAATACATCTTTTTGACACCTGACAATCAAATAGGAATCCCCTGATTGATCAATGGCTTCTTGGATTACAGTGTCATCATTAATATTTCATATTAAGTTTCATAGAAAGAAATTGTTTTAATAGGGTGCAATAATTTCACGGGGCACCATGGCATTCTCTTCAACATTTTTTTTTCATATAGATGTTTGGCTCCCAGGGCCGACTCCTGCCGCCCCTGCCGCCCCATAGCTTGCTGCAGGCAGTTTACATTGTCCGCGGCGCATGACGCGGCGCATGTTGTGCGTCAAAATCGTTCGGGGCAATTTTGTCCCTTGCACTTGGGCCGCAGCATGTTGCAAACAGTTTCCATTTCAACAAATGCTTGGCACATGCCGTGTCGCATGCCCCGCGTCATGTTGCGCGGCAAATTTGTGGTAATGGAAACGAGGCTTGAGAGATACAAAGCTCCTCTTGTGGAAAATTTTGACAACGTAGCGCAATGTATTTTTTAGGACACAAAAAACAGAATATATTTTTTTCTATTTATTCACAAAATTAAACTTAGGAAATTGTTGTACTATTATATGCTACTTTAATTAAAAATACAGCCGCGGTAGCTCAGTCGGGTTCAAATGAAAATCAATCAGGTTCGAGCTCAATTACTGAGAATGCACAAACGTAGAAGGAAGGGCACATAACCTCATGGAACTGAAGAGCAAAGTAACAAACATTTTGTGCAAATTCAGCCATTATTTATTAAAATAGTCCTTGATGATATTTTAATGGGGTTGAAAACTTTTTTAAATTTATTTGTTTGTAAATTACTGAATACAGAAAAATCCATTTTTCATCAGGATATCCGCCCTCCCCATCCCCCCAAAAATTGAGTTCCAAATTTGATTGTTCCTCAAAGTTAAGTCCAAATTTACGCCTATGTCTATGAAAGTTAGAAAAGAATCATGAGTAGAGACCTGCACAAGACCCGGAAAAAACCCGTCTGCAAGGAGGCGCGCCTACAATAATATGCAACACGCACGTCAAGCCCAGGTGTTCGAAATCGCGCAAGCGAGCTTCACGTCACAGTTGTGCACAGGCATCGATGCCTGCCAGGCTTTTCTATTACCCGGGTCTTAAGAAGACCCGTGAGACTCGATGTAGTTCTTGCAGGTAGACGGCGAGCACTACTGTCAGTGTTGCCAACGGCCATTATATTTCACTACGCATGGAAATATTTGAATTTCTGCTAGGCGCAGGTGCCTTGAAGTTGTATAACCATTGGCGTAGCAAAGGGTGAGCGAAGTGGGCGACCACCCTGGGCCTCGCGTCCTATGAGGTTGATACGAAAAACGTAATAAATGGAAGTGAGAAAGATAGAAAAGGCTAATTTTTTTGGGCAATAAAATTAAAACATTTTTTATCTGGCTTTATATTCTAGTTTAACGTTATAATTTGAATGAATACGTCAAATCAGAGGCGGGCGGGAGCTCTAAGCCTAAGGGGTCCCAAAAAAGTCAAAACAATTCTCATTTCTCATGTGAAACATTAACGCAATAATTGCTTGGACAATTTTATCCAATTATTATTTTCTTGAATAGAAAGCGCTTTGTCTTGGCTTTTCTTCTGTCTCGAGACCTTGCATAGCCTACACGATTTTAATATGTTAATGATAAAGCACCTCAAACTGCCACGGAGCAAAGTATGGGGCATTTAAATGCTCCCGGTGTTTTAAACTGAGGAAGGGTATGGATAATATTAGTAGTTCTTCCTTCTTTCCTACAGATGCAGCTATTGCCCTCTGTAACGGGCACGAAGATGATTTATCTTCAGAATATCCTGATAAAGTTTTACGTTTCAGGAATGTGCTTAAATCTGAAATCAAGTGCTTTGGCAATGTTTCTTCTCCTTGATAGCTGTACACTAGCTTCCAGTGTTCTCTGTATCCTGTACCGCCTTCTGTTTTTTTTCCTACTCTTCAAGTAACAACCACGAAAAATGAACTTTCTCAAAATTGAAACTTAGGAAAAACTTCTGGAAGGTAGTGTCGAATGGCATGATTCAGCCCAAATTTATCGGACTCAGTAATCTCACTCTTGAACGAGAAAGCACAAGATCTAATGTAAAAGTATCATTCGCTGCCCAGAAGCCAGCTTTCTGTTAAGCAAGGTGGTTTGATTTAAATCAAAATTGAAATTGGGGAATTCTATTTTTAAAAAAATCACTTATTGAAATCACTTTAAATAAAATTACAGAATAATGTACACAAGAAATTTGTAGATATCATAATTGGCAAAATTACACCAGAGAGAAAATCTGTTTGATTGATTGATTCATTTATTTGGTCAATTTATGCACAATAAGACTAATCGGGACTGGACCTACAGTTTAAAGTGGGATCCGAACCACCATGTGCCTCCACCGGGTATCGAACCCGGTACCCCTTGATTATAAGGCGACGACACTACCACTGCGCTATATAATGTAGAACAACCACCAGTAACACAAAGTCCAAAATATTTACGATGGCACTTTTTTACAAAACTTGGTTCGTACTCCTTTACAGGTGTCAGCAGTGGCGGCAATTAGGGGCGGGGCCGAGAGAGTGCAGTTGCCTCCCCCCCCCCCGACTTTTTGAAACTTTTGCACCACGTTAACCTCATGTATCAATGGAAATTAAACTGTCCTTGCCCCCCCCCCCCCACTTTTGCACCTTGGCCCCTTAGTTTTGGAACCCATTCGCCGCCACTCGGTGTGAGTGATACAAATGTTTTCTAGCAAGGAATAAATGTCTGCAATTTCAAATTGATAGAAGTGATGAACATTTTAAGTGCTCCTAGAACAGTTTAGAATCTGAAAGTTGGCAACGGTGACTGCGTGACTCATGTATCTGGAGACGGTACAAAACCGGAATGAGCTTTCGCTGAAGATAAGCGAGCTTCGTCTTGCAAGGCCTTCCAGTTACCCGTGGGCTTTCGATGCTTGACGGGTCAAAACTCAGGTATATAGTTTTACTCGCCCGCCCGACCAGCCAGGCGGGCCTAGTAAGCGATTCTGACCGATATGCAGCCCTCTGATCATGAGAATATCGTAATATTAGAGGTAAGGAGTTACAAAAATATTACCTAAAGACAGTGTAAAAGATCTGCGCTACTCAAAGATCTAAAATAATTGGATAAACAGTGTCATCTCCTCCCAACGTGGATGATAAGATGTCGAGTAGATGAATAGTTTGAGGACATTAAAACCTGCTCATTCCATAAGGATGCAAAATGACATTAAATACAGAGCAGAGCGGAGAGTTCAGCTCTTGTAGCAAATGACAATGGGTGAGATGGCCGTGTACAACGAGAAGCCGACTTAGTACTATCCTTTTTCTGCGGGAGGGACGGAATGATTAACAACATGCACCCACGATGGGCTTGACAGTGTGGAGCTTGTTTCCCGTCATCGAATCATGCCAAATCTCAAACAGGAAAGAACGAGACGCACTCTGAAGGTCTCTGGCCGATGCTAGGTGGATAGCACTTCGCTCTCTGCATGACCAGACTTTGGCAGCAGCCGCTTCGTTGCCTTTAATGGACACACTGACAGAGATGGACGCCCACCGTCGAAAAATTCACTGCACTATCGGGTGTAGGGAAGAGAGTGGTTCCAGACTCTGGAGCACACTGAAGGAATCCGAATAAACGAGGACTCTCTGCAAAGTGTGAAATTCAGCAAAGTACAACACCTTTAGTATTGCACAGAGTTCTGCCATGTGGATGGAACAAGCAGAATGTAAGGCAACGCTGTAACTGTGCGGAGTTGACAACAAGGCACAACCCACTGATTCAACCGATAAGTACCCATCCATATAACAGCCAATAAAATTGGGGTATTGTGATCGAAGCTGTAAAACCCATAGGTGTCTCTGTCTTTAGGAGAGCAGTTAGGGACAGGTTATTGGGAAGAGACTGCAAAAGTGGATGGACGCCAAGCAGATCGATATCAGCACCAAGTTCTGATGATCTCTTAAGCACGATCACAGAGTGACCTTGTGGCACGGGGACGTAGGCGATACACAGAATCCTTCTCTCGCCAGAGACTGTGGTAAGATGGATGGAATGTCATCGAGCGCAGATAGTGACAATGATGAAGAATAAGTAGTCTTTGGAGAGATAACAGGGGGCTCCGATACTTCCATAAACAAGTAGACGATTGGATCGGTAGGAAATGTACCTGATCAGAGACGAATAGCAGCACGACAAACATCGTTGAGGATGCGAAGTTGAGAAGGAAGAGCATAGGATCGCACAACGCATGAACGATCAAGCTTTGACCTAATGAGAGAACAATAAATTCCAAAGAGAACAAATGTGATCTGTGACATAACACACAGAGGATGTTGAAAAGTTGTAGACAAGATTACTTCAGCTAGCAGAGATGAGATTGCAAGGAACCGAAATCCACAGAAGGCTTGCATCACAAGTGTGTGGGATAGGATGAGAAGTTCAAAAACGGTCGGACAAGTGTTAAGCAAGAAGGAGCAGCAGAATGGCAATTCACATCCAGTACTGCCATGATTCTGACCAAAGAGCAACTATCGACGAAATAGCAAGTCATCTGCTCATTAGTCCTCTATGTATGCAAGCCTTCGGTAGATTTCTGTCCCTAATACACCTTCAGACCACAAAAGAGAGGTTACTGATCGCTTTTTTTTCTTATATACAAATAAGGAGTGATAAATGCACACTCCAGTTACATGCACGCACAAAAATCAGAGTAAAAAAATACATCAAATGTGCAGATAATTATTGACCGACACTCGTATATAGAATGACTTCCACAAGCTTGCGTCATTTGGCATTTTGGATTTGAATTGTTCTAACATTGTTGAACATTCCTATAAAGTGTATTTTCTGTAGTAATTAATTCCGGGTCGGAGCAAAATTTTACTGGTCGATGTTCTTCTTTGGTAGAAATGTAGGGTGGCGCGGCCATTTTTACCCTGAAAAAACACCAAGAAAAGAAAACCTGATTTTGAAGGTGAAAGATACACTAAATCAATGACAAATGACCACTCCATGCACATGTCCACGCTGAAAGCAGCGTCGCCACCACAAAGACAATTAGGCTACTGCAAGTGCGCATACTTATTGGCAGGCCTTCGTATGTAGATAGATTTGGGCAAGCTTCCATCATTTGGCATTTTGGATTTCAGTTGTTGAAACATGGAGGAACATAAAAACGTAAAGCTATATGTGGGGTAACGCCCAACACTTCCTTGATCCGTTCGTGAGTGAGGCTGATGTGATCAACATCACGCCCCTGACCGCCTTTACCCCCCCAGGGTTTCCCCCAGGTACCTTTGTCATTCGATGCTGGGTGGAAGCCGGGGCCGGAAATGTTCCCGGATTTGAACCGGCCGGAGATCGAACCCGGGACCTATAGCATGGTAGTCAGACGCGTTACCGACTGAGTCACCGCCGCCACTATGAACATTCCTACTAAAAATATTTCTTTAGTATTTAATTCTGGGTTGAATCCAAATTTTAGATAACTTCACCCTACTGTATCAGCAATGCTTGACAACAATGCTAATTACGCAAGAAAGAACGAAAAGGTTTCCAGGGTGGCGAATATATAGTAGTAAGTAGACGTTCAATTTTTTCCACGAGATATATATTATTATATAATAAATGTAGTTCTCAATAAAAATATTAAATAGTATCTAAAATGTAATGCTATGAGTTCGTGACACATTGCCGGTCTCGGCCTGGCAAATGCCAAAAGGAGTGGTTCTGTAAAGGCAAATATTGCGCTGTCGTGTAGATAGATCATAACAAGGGTGGTATATGAAGAGAGAATGAGGGTGAATTCCCTTCTCTAAATCATGTATCCCTCTTGATGCAAATTTGTGGCTCTTGAGTAGGGTGTTTTGTATAAGTTGTATTGCCTTGTGTGCGTTCCATTGCTTGAAGAGCAATGACTAATCATGGCTAAGAAGCGTATGTGTAGAAAGACGTTGAAAAGAAAAGCCAATACAAATGTGAAATAAATTCAAGAAACCTACTCAAGAGGAACAGATAAATTTGTGCTCTAGGTAAGATAAATTAAATTATAATCAAAATCACTACTAATATTTACATATGGATGGATTGCATGGGAGGAAAAGTAAAGAGGTAAAATGGAGTAGTTGTTAATATCAATGTTATTCCTGTAGCCCTTTTGAAAAGAAGCTCACGGAGGAAGACAAGGAAAGCATAAGGCAAAGTAACAGGCAGATACACTTGGATTAGCTGCGAGCAGACTCAAGAAAGAAGCTAAAGGAATAAGAAGGCATCAGAAAAAAATCCCAAGTAAGGTTTTGCTACTGAGGAAAGCAAGGACCCGAAGCGAAAGGAGAAGCAGATAAAGCTGCACGGAAACAGAAAAGAAGTAAGTGTTATTGCTTGCTAACACTATACACTTAAATTTGTTTGTGAAGTTGTTGCGATTGCTGAGGGATGTTATGGAAGGAGGAGCTCACTCCAAGCTCTTGCGGATTGCGGAAGCCCTCTTTACTTAATTTGGTTTCACACTTTTAGTTCTTGAGTTTTATGCACAGATAAGACAATCGAGTGTGGACCTACAATTTTTGGTGGGATAGGAACCGCTATGAATATCGAACCCGGAACCACTTGATTACTAGATGACGACGTTTCCACTACGTTATCTGGGAAGCTAAACAGGTTCAAGAGGTTTAGTAATTTCGTAAGGAGTTGTCGGTTTCCACTCCCGTCTCTCCGTTTGTCTCAGTAGCTAAGACGACACAAGGAAGGGGAAAGATAGCTCACGGAATTGTCTTCACAGCAAAAGATGAAATTCCTAGTTGCAAATGTCTCCCTCAGTTGACACGACAACTATCAGTGCCTCAGAAATTGCAAATGGAATTTCTTTGGAGGGTCCATCCTGTGGTAAATAGCTGGGATGCGAGTCACATGGCAAACTTGATAGTTTTCATGGACGAACGGAGTGTTTAAATCTCTGGAGAAGTTCTTGGGAACCAAACTACGTATTTGCAAGAATGCAATTGAATATAAAGATATCCTCTTTGAGTGCCTGCATTCTTGTTAGTCGCTATGGGTGAGTGACGGACTTAATCATCAGAGTAATAGCAATTAATACATGTATCAATCAAGGGTCTCCGTGGGAGAATGGCTTCCTGTTCTGGGCATAGGTGTTCTTTGTGAGTGTCCCTTCATCAATTTCATCATACTATCCGTCCCTTCATCAATTTCATCATACTATCCCTCACTCTCATCTTCTGCCAAAAGTGGCAGAAAAGCGAAGTAAAATCAACCAAAACAATGAATCAATCAATAAGTTTGGAATCATACAGAGGCCATTGACCGAGAACGATTCAGAGGTCGACAGTTTTGGAGACGAAACCGTGACTGTACAATCCAGACTAGGAGAGACTTTCTGGTTTTAATTGGAGACTTTGGTATGATATCCAAGATATTTACAAAATCCAAATTTACTTTGCCATGCAACTCTTTGAGACAAAAGAAAGCGGATCTTGTAAGTTGTTTTGTTTATGGTAATTGCTTAGCCACTGTGGCAACTGTGAAACTCTTCAGCATGGTTGCATACATTCAAGATAAAACGTAAGTTTGTTCCGGGGTCCTCAATGCAGAAACAGAGCGAGAAACACATTAACTTTAAGAAGAAAAGTTAATGCCTTCGTGACCTCTATAGGCCTTGACAGCATGTGTGGTGTCGCAATGTATGTGTTGCTTATACTATTTAACTGGAGACTTAAGACGAGACTGCGATTTGCCCTTCGAGAGACCGAGACGAGACGAGAACGACAGAAACTTCCTTAGACACGAGACGAGACGAGACACTGCCAAGCCTCGTCTGGCTACTATCAATATCTCGCCGTGGATAACCGAAGTCCACCAGGAGACCAGAAATAACTTTAGTCTATAAAGCCTCAAGAAGGGGGAGGGTCACTTCTCAAAGAGACTAGGCCAACAATCTCTGCACCAAAAGGTTCTGTGTTCGAGTTTTGGCCTGTGCATAGTTATCTTTTACGAGTGTTTCTTCGTCCATCTATTTTAATCGTCATCGTCACTCATCTTCATTATGACGATTAGAACAAAAGTACAAGAGAAACAAAAACTAATACAAAAGTATTCTCTTGCAAACACGTTTACTGTTCTAAACGATATTCAGTGTTGCTACGTGGGTTGCAAATAAAGTATTAATGACACCGTGCATGTGCTATCAGGTAGTGAGCAATGTCAGTTTGGAGCCATGCTGATGTGTGGAGTGTCACAGGTGCCCACAGGGGGGTATTATGGCGCAGACTACGTCATCGAGATTTTTGGGGAGATTTTCTTTACCTTCAACATCTATATATTTTTCTAAAATATATGTTAAACGTTTACACCTTAAATCCACCATAGTGAATCCATTAGATGAAGAAAATAAAGTATATAGGGGTAGGGGTGCCCACAGGTGGGTTTCTGGACGCATGCTGTGTCCACTGAACTTTGGAGCTTGGGGGGGGGGGATATTTTTATAATTGAAATGTCAATGGTAATTCAAACTTGTGTCCAATGCTACATTGTTCACGTCAATTAACCATTGCTGCTATACATATGTATAGATATCAATTTGTAGACTTCCAAGGGAATTGTAACGGGTAATATGTTTCTTGAAGGGGGGGGGCAATAACCAAATCTTACATATTAGGCCCTAAATTGACACTTGGATTCTTGAGGGGATTGAGAATTAAATGTTGGGGGGGGGGGGGGGACAATACATCCAACGCTTCAATATCAGCGTTAAGTCTTCGATTATGGCGGGTATTTCAGTTATACCCTGGAGCAAGCGAGCGAGAAAAGTCTCTGCGCAAGTAGTGGCCTGAGACGGCTCCACCAATGAACACGTGAGAGTATTGGGATTCCATGGAAGGGGGTGGGGGGAGGGGATCGACTGCAGTTACCAGCCTTCGCTCTGCCCACTCGATTTCCTCCCCTTCTCTGACGCTATGCGCAACCTTGCTCCGGGGATTTCCGGGACAGAGTATAGGAGCAATTGTGCATTAAATTGAGCGGGCATCCAATTCTTTTGTAGTACTCTTGTCTTAGACTGTTGCTGCACCTCTTCGTGTATTTTAGGGTAAGACCCCACGTTATGGGTACAACGTGCTACCCTCCTTCGAGTATGGTACTTAAATGTTATTTACCGCTGCTATAGAGATATCTTAATCTCAGGGAATAGGTTCTTTATTTGAGAATTCCAAATAAGAAAGCGTTTTATAGCCAAAGGGATATAGTTAAATGCGGATCTATATTCTGAAAACTGCACAAAATACAGAGAAAAATATATATGGCGAAGCTTGTATGTACATAAACTATATATATATATATATATATATATATATATATATATATATATATATATATATGTTGATTCAAAAATACATAGGTTATATTCTTCTTATATATATATATGTATCATTGAGAGAAAATCGTCTTCTTCGTCTTCTTCAATATAGATGAATTATTCTTCCAATAAGAAATTCTTGTCTTCTTCGTTCCAATATACAGGGCTATTCTAAATGATCTTCCCGATTTCAAAGTTTAATATCTCATGTTTATTTAGTCACAATGACATGCAAATTATTTGAAATGAAAGAAAAACTCAAAAGGTTTTAGTGTCTGGCAAAGCTGATGTTTAGTTATGCATTCTGCCGCTAGGGCGACAGTAAATCAAGATGGCTGGAAACGATGACAGGAGAGCATTTTGTGTCCTGGAATTTCATGTACAACAGTCAGTTATTTGTGTCCAACGAAGTTTTAGGATTAAGTTTGGGTTAGATCCACCAAGCGGTCACTCAAATCGGAAGTGGTATAGACAATTTAAAGAAAGTTGGTGTATCTGCAAGAGGAAATCAACAGGCCGGCCAAGAGTTAGTGATGAAACAGTTTAACGGGTGCGTGCGACTTTCGTCAGAAGCCCCAAAAATCAACGGTTCGTGCAAGCAGATAATTGAACATTGCCCCCACATTGGCACCGGGATGTCAGGAGGGAACTCAACAGAAGGTTCCCAAATCAATGGATAGGACGAGCTATTCGTTAGGATCAGGTTCTGCTTCCTTGCCCCCCACCCCCTCCCCCGTTTGCCAGATATCACCACGTGCAACTTTTTGTGGGGTTATGTTAAAAACTAAGTGTATGAGCCTCCCCTACCTAACAACTTACCTGAACTTAGAGTACGCATCCAAGAAGCAGTTGCGTCCATTGACTCTGAGATGTTGGGAAGAGTGTGGCAAGAATTTGACTATCGGATTGATGTGTGCCGAATTACAAAAGGCACTCATATTGAGCACATGTGACGTGGAACATAACACGAATGTATGTAAAAAAAAAAAAAAACTTTTTGAGTTTTTCTTTCATTTAAAATAATTTGCATGTCATTGTGACTAAATAAACGTGAGATATTAAACTTTGAAATCGGGAAGATCATTTAGAATAGCCCTGTATATTCCTTTACTCTCTTTCCTGCTCGCTTTTCCCGCTTCTTTGGCATTATACAGCACCACAAGCTATACTTAATAGGAGGATTAGGGGCGTCTAAACTGACAGTAGCGTCACCTCCTATGTAACGACCAAAAGGGGAATAGCCCAGGATCGCTAACAGCAAGCGCTGCCTATGGCCCAGTGCGTCTAAGAAATGAGCGTAGCCGTAAGTGCTTCGGGGCGTCTAATTGGACACAGCGCCACCGAGGGATGGACAACCAAAAAAAATTGACGACTTTCTCCTCGTCAGAGGTATTAAATCAAAATTTTGATCACTGGGATCAAAAAGGATACATTTCTTAATTCGTTTGCTCCTAGTTTCTACAATTAACTCTGCTTCTCTTTATATGGCGCGCTGCCATCTATCGTCGCTCTCGGGAATCATTTCTTCCTTGCATCTCTCATTGTGTCGTCGGAACTGGCACATGACACTGTTGCGCAATTTCTGGTGTGGGGACTGAGAATTATTTGTTTTGGAGGAGGCAATATCCACTCTTCAATATAAACAGTAAATCTAAAATTATCATGGAAATGTTGGTGGGAGGATTGAGTATTAAATTTAAGGGGGGAGATATGAAGCTCTAGATATAGAGTTAAGTCTTGGATTGTCAAGGGAATTATATAGTGGGGGGGGTTCGAATATTATATCACAGACAAACACACGTTTTCGGCGCCGAACGTTCGAAAAGAGTAATATCGCGGGATCCAAAGAAAGTACTGACACCCCATTAAATAAATATTCTTGAAAGCCTACAAAGAAATGCATGTAAAAATTTTCTTGATCGCTTCGCTCGCAATAATATCTTAGGCGAATTTGTGTTTGACGCTTTGCTCGGGTGAATGTGAAGTTTTATACTATCGCTACATTACAAGACACTGACGATATTCTCGATATTGATTAATAACATCACTTCTTATAATATAATGCTTATGTTAGTGTTGGTATACTGCTTAATTTAAACCAGTGGAATCATTTGGACGGTGTACTTATATTAGCAATATTATTGTATTATTGATTTCCTGTAAGCTGTAATAGTTGTACTAAGTGTACTTCACATGTTAACACCTTGCACGTTACCCGATAAAACACAAAAATAAATATTTTCAAATTCACATTTCTAACTTCTTGTCACAGGACAATGTTACGTTAACAAGTGAAATTTGCATTGAAGATAAAATCCAGGTAATTATTGCTATGGATTACCAAAATAATTATATTTACCTCAAACAGAGGGAGCGAGTTCTTTGAAGGAGGAACCGTATTATATACTCGTCCTGAGCTTAGAAATTTCTATCTAAGCCTCGCGACAGGTTAAGTTTGAAGCAAGTTTTATGTATTAATCCACGAGAGAACGGCGCTCCGCTCAGCATCTCCTGTGTCTATCTTGCCTCAACCGTTGAGCTGTTCATGTCACAGGCAGCAGTATTGCAGCGGAACTACATTCTGCGCGCACGTTTGGGTCTACATGTGTGAAATGTTGCTGCAAAGTTAAACAGTCGCGGGGCTGCAGCAAGTTATTTGTTTGCCCAGGTTGAATTTTCTATCTTAAGTTGTGTAACAATTTGTGTTAAATGTTTGGATTTTATAAATCTTATTCTCCAATTCGCAAACACTGTTTAAATGTATATTTATATAATTTTATTTGTTACATTTAAACAATCAATGTGCTAGCTTTCCGTTATTTCGAAAAGTGAACCAATAATAAAATATGGACAGTTCAACATGTTATTGCATTCAAATAAACATCAACTTTTATGTATTCATCCAAAATATTGTGGGGAATTTTGATGAATGAATTAGGGTGGGGGGGGGGTATTGCATTCTTGATCTTGGGGTGATGGACATCCCTGTTTAGAGAGGAGTGACAGATAAATTATAGTGTTCAGTAAAACTAAAAAAATAGTTACTATCAGTAGACACGCTGTCGTAAATAAATACTTTATACAGATGATTATAACATAGTTTGAGAGGACGAATGACATGCTTCGGGGCCCGGTGGGACGCATTATGTGATTTGAGGGGGCACATGAAAAGATTTGGGGGGGGGGATTGCGCTATTGGCCTTGGGGGGATGGGCACCCCTGTGGAGTGTCAAAAGTGTTCGGTGCAGCGCGTGCTGTTGTGTATGTAGGTGGTTGAAATGAATACCACTTTTGGCACACCACACATCGACAGGAGCCAAAACTGACATTACTCACTGCCTGATAGCACATGTACGGTGTTATCACCTTTTCCTGACAGTGTTGCCACTACTTTATTTACAACCCACGTGTTTTGTAGCGTTCCGTGAATGAAATAGTCCAATTGACACATTTATGGATTTCTAGAACTGTTGTCATTGTAAGTTAAAAGTTACATAAGGCGAATAAAAAAGTCTTGAGTTCGATGTCGGAAAACTAGCAATAAACTTTGAACTAACTCAATTAAGAGTTATGTGTGTAGTGACTTGTCCCAGAGGGATTGTTGGGGGTTATAACCCCCCATTTGGCCCAGTATTCCTAGAAAGAAAGAACGTCAAAGGTAGGGAAAGATGGCGAAATGAGGAATGACTACCAGAAAAAGTGTACAAACCACTCCCTTTCGAAAATCCTAGGCACGCCACTGTATGTGTGGTCGTTTCTGGATGCTATATTTAACTAAATAGATAGGAAAAGTTCCCCTTGCATTTTGTGTCTCACACATTCTCGAGCTGGGCCATTTTGGAGGTGATGTGATCAGCACCACGCTCCTGCCGCTTTTACCCCTCAGGGTTGCCTTCCTCGGTACCCATCGACTTCAGACTGGGTGAGCCCCGAAGCCGCTTCATGCAAGTGGAAAGTCGGAAAAAATCCTTAGATCACCCACTACAGGAATCGAACCCGGGTCTCCCGCGTGGCAGTCAGACCCCCATCCGACTACACCACAGACTAGATATTTGACTTCATATCAATCGTAATGAACGAAACTATCAATAGATCGTGTGTGACTTACTTATAAGTGAGACAAATTATCAAAGACGGCTATTCGTAACTGTACCTTACACTTCCAAGTTCGTCCACCCGATGGTGTAATGGTAGCGTCAAGGGTTTCCGGGTTCGATACTCGGTGGAAGCACATGGTGGTTCGGATCCCACTTTAGACTGTAGGTCCATTCCCGATTAGCTTCTCTGGGCACGCATTGGACTTAACAGACTCGACGAATCAATTAAGTTTGAGTATCAAGTTTCCTTTACCAGGGAACGGATTTACACGTAAATTAACACTTTTTTGGTACATATGAACCCGTTCTCTCCGTATTACTTACTGATTGGGATTCTCTCCTCTGTTCACAGTTGATTATATTTTGAGCTAAAGCAAACACAAATGGAATCCTCGTCGTTCTTTTTGAAAACGTCTCCAGGTCATCGTCGAGGTCTCAATGACGGAAATTACACGAGACAGACAACAGTTGGCGGAACCCCACGTAAGTAAACTTTTAATATATTTTCTCAGAAAACATTGGCAATTACTATATGGGCCAGTGTTTCTCAGCCGCAAGAGGTGCGTCTGAAACAGACTTTTCCAGACAACTCCATTAATATGAAAGAAATTATATAATTACCACTTTCCGACTTTAATAATAAATAGTCAGCTATTTTTCAATTACCATTAATTGAAATTTTTCGGTGTTCAAAATTAAAGTTCTAATTAGCAATTGCCATATTCATTTAATGTTGTTCTTCTGAAGTATCCACAAGATATTGTTAGAGCCAGTGGTGAACTACTAACATAAACCTGATTTTATTTGTTCATATATCGAATTATTACACTATATGATTGTAGCATAATTTATTGGGGGCTCAGGAACCACAGCTGTAGGGAAATTCTTTTCATTCCAGTGACGTCAGTGCGGGTGAAAATTCCGTATCACCGGATACTCCACGGCCAGAATGCGCTCCACCCACCTAGCCAAAGGAACATTGTAACCCCGCAGCTGGAGGGCCAATCGGTGGTAAGTACTTTCTGCACTTGTTTGCCAACTATAGAGAATCTCACTCATCGCACGCAAATCAGACACCTTCTCGGGCAAGCCCTTCTTCTTCCGACAATGCTTTCGTTGTTAGGTTAAGCTTGTTGTGTTCCCTTAGAATAAATAATACAAGCAGTGTATTTATGCTAAGAGAACTGAACGTAGTAAGCCTAACCTAACAACGAAGGCATTCCGCCATTGCGTCAGAACACGTAAGTGTCTGGTTTGTGTGCTATGAGTGAGACCACTGCCTAAATTTGAACGTATCAGTGTTGCCACAAACAAGACAACACAATTTCATTTCTTTTCCTAGTTACCAAGTTTCACTTCTTAATAAACATTTTCCTTTGGTATCAGAAGAGTTCATATCGCGTTTATAAATTTCATTTATTACCAGTTGTAATTTTCACAGATCAAAGCCATTAGTTGCTCTCAACGGAAACTTACATGATGAGCAAGCATCGATTGTTTGCAAGTCAAGATTGATCTTCAGTTTTGGGAGAATAAATTAGGCGACAAATCTCGCCTCACTAACGGGACTGGACCAGCAGTTTAAAATATAATAAGTACCGTGCATTCTGCAATGTGCCTCCACAGGGGATCAAACCCAGAACCTTTTTATTACAAGAGAAAAGAGTTATTACTGCATCATTGGATGCGCCGAAAACAAGCAGAACGTCACAAAAAGTTATTGGTGATCATGTTTTCTACGTCCTATAATAGTTTATCGGTGTTGTTTAGCGACATCCTATACACACGCCTCCCGTTATATGTGTGCGCGAAAGCACGCACGCACACATTCATATATAGGGTAATTCCGGGAGAGATGGACCAGAGCGTGAGATGGACGAGGTCGTTATTTCTGAAACTAACTGCTAGAATGCACCGGTGGCGATGTTGACTGATGTGGCGGAGATTATTGACCCACTTTATTGTTTTTGAGTTCATTGAGCAACTGTCTTAGCCGATGTACCGTCTAAATTGAAATCAGGTGGATCAAAGTTTTTCACTATATACATGGAATGGTATTTTGCACGTTATCTGATATTATTTTTGAACCAGCGTCTCATACAAAGTGAAAATGATATCAGTCAATCGTTGTCCTGTGTCGTAGCTGTGCCATCATGGCTGCCTGATCCATCTCTCTCGGACATTCGACAGAGTTGGACCACGTCGCCACGGGAGAGATGGGCCATTTGGTATATGTGTAAGTAGTCAGTTTCCTTCAAATTATTGAATTGTGTATTTTTATGAATGGTACTTGAAAATCCAATCCATCTAAAGTGTTTTCTTTGACGAGACTACTGAAATATGCTTATGTTAAGATGCCCGTGTATGTACGCGTGGTTGTGTATTTGTCTGTCTGTCCGTCCGTCAATCAATCAATTAAGTCTGTCTGTCATAGGCGTGGGGTAGTAAGAGGGTGCAGTTGGAGCAATACTCTCAGTTAGAAATTTAGTGTAATGGAATCTTATCGCCGTTGTTAAACAATATTATGCTCTTTATAAAAATAACTATGTTCGAGTCGACGAGAGTTTCGAGCAACTACGGGGGGAGGAAGTTGCAAAACGAATAATCCAACTTCATCTTCTCTAGTTCATGCCCTCACACACTTTATTCGTTCGTTGTGTTACCTTTGTGTGTCTACAGAATAAATAGCCCCCACATTGAAAATCAGTAGCTGCGATTGGGTGGCAAAAGTGGGGAAGGGGAGCAAGGACAGTTTACTTTTTTGTAGACACGGCTTAGCATTAAGAGGCCATAATGGGGGGGGGGGGGGCACAGATCATTGACACCACGGAAATTTAAATTCTTCTAATACAGTGATTTTCGGCGGATCTGAAAACACACTATGCACACACTCCCGTTTCATACCCATCAATGGAATAAAACAGTGAGATGAAATAAGGGTTTACTTAAGCCCCTATCACACGGAACTGGATTTCTAGTTGGAATGCTCTAGTTGACGCTGGACTGGCTACCCATTTGCTAGTTTTCGCCTCACACGGTACTTGTTATACCGTACTTGTAGATAGTCTTTCGTTCCCATAATGGCGGCCGAGCGAGATGTAAACAACGTATCACTTCACACTTTTAAAATACGATAACTATACAACCGAAAGGAATATCGCTTCGTATTAAATGGTTTTAGGTAGAGAAGAACGGCGCTGATAAAGTACATACTTTACAAGGTTTACTATACACGTATGGAAGAATATTTTAGCTTTTTCAATTGTAAACATGCCTTTCGTGTTGTATGCACTCGGAAACCACAGACAAAAAAGGCTTCTTTGCAAACTCACAGATTATCTTCACATGGCCAAACTTTGCTCTGATTGGCTGTTCCACAGAATCTAGTCGAAGAAGTTAGTAGCAATTAGAACATGTCCTATTCCTCAAAACCAGTCAAGCAGTCAGCCAGGCGGCCATGATTACTACCCAGAAAGTCAGTTCATCGCCAACTAGGGCATTCCAACTAGAAATCCAGTTCCGTGTGATAGGGGCTTTACTCAGTTTGAACTTTCTTCAATGCTTTAGCCCCCTTAATCAGAGGGTCTGTGTGTGTGTACTGTTTTTATGAATATAGTATGTACGGCATTTAATTGTCACGAGTGGGACACGCGGACTACTTTTTTATATTAAACTGACAGTTAAGCAACATTTTCCTTACAGTTTGTGTGCAATGAAATATGAAACTTAAAACTTTCGATGAATCGTAACGACTCTTAAAATACTTTCCCAGATTCATAGCTGAACGTGAACAATTTCGTGTCACGGGTGGGGCAGACCAAGCAATGCCTCTTTACTTAATAACAAACTTTCTTAATTTTCGTGAATTGTCAAATGAAAAATAGATTATTTAAGACAAGGTGAGAAGATGACCTTCGAATATTCTATTGGAGTTGAGGGGAAGATATGACAGTTAAAGGAGAGACAATAGAAAACAAAAGTTAAAATTAACGAACAATGTGAAATACCTTTTAACCTAATTATCTATAATACTTGAAACTTTTATGCAAATGAAGATTCTAGATTGTTCACTCACAAGATAGGATAAAGTTACAGCATTGCATTTAATTTGAACAATTGAGATTCAGTGGCGCTTTGACATGGAATGCACGATATATTTATTTATTTATTTATTATTTATATATATATACACATTATACAGGGTGTCGCAAAACTCTTTCAACAACGCTTGGGTGCTGGTAGATATCATAAAAACAAGTAACTTTTCCCTATAAAGTTTACCACGAAAGCGCTTAGTTTCTGCGCTATAAGCGCTTAAAATCTATCCTGTACGTATGCAACCCAACACAGCAAACGCTTGCTCTGACATAACTACCAGGGGCGCGTGGCAGGGTTGCCACTAGCGTTCCTCGCTAAGGGAGACTACTTGAAAACAACAACTTGGGAGTCTTGCCTGAGCAAAATCCAAAACTTTAATGATACTTGAGATGTTGTAAGAAGCATTGACAGTATTTAAAAACTGACCAAGAAAAGTAATGGGCAGACTGAAATTCAAGATTACTCATTCTAAAATATTTGCATGACTAATTGATTGATTTGGTTTATTTTAATTCGCTTTTCTGCCACCTTTGACTAATTGCGATGATGAAGATGATATGATGAAATAACAAATTACACCAATGTCTAGACCAGGATTGAAACCCGGGACACCTGGCGCCGTAGCGAGCTGAGCTAACCACGTTAGCACTGATTGTTTCGTGTATCATGCAATATCAACAATTGCAAGGGACACGTAAGGTAGGGGAAATCCACGAACGAACAAATGTAAACATGATGTGTTTGCTGCCTCGTTTCGAACACGCAGACTGTAATGTTATTACAATTTATTTGAAAATTATTCCTATCTGTGCTAGCGTTATTGCTAATCGTGTTCGTCTCATAAGGAAGTAATTTCAAGGCTCTTTTAATTTAATGATTGATTGATTGATTTGCTTTATTTTACTTTGCTTTTCTGCCACTTTTGGCTAATTTGCGAAGATGGGGATGAGTGATGATATGATGAAATTGATAAATGGATACTCACAAACATTCATACCCAAGCCGGGATTCGAATCCATGACCCCTGGCAACGTAGCGCGTTCTTATAACCACTCCGCCACAGGGGTCCGTCTTTCAATTTAATGAAAAGCGTCGTTTTAAATTCACACATTAAAAGTAGTGCTTATTAAAGACCAAAGCCAAGAAATGCATACTTATACCAAGCGCCGAACTGTAAAGGGCATTCGTATTGCACATTTGCGTATTATTTACATTTTTTCGTTCGTGGATTTCCCCTACCTTACGTGTCCCTTGCAGTTGTTGATATTGCATGATTCACGAAACGCTCCGTGGTGACGTGGATAGCACAGCTCGCTACGGCGCCAGGTGTCGTCGGGTTTAAATCCTGGTTTAGACATTGGTATCATTTGTTATTTCCTCATATCACCTTCATCTTCGCGATTAGCCAAAGGTGGCAGAAAAGCGAATTAAAATAAACCAAATCAATCAATCAATCATGGAGATATTTCAGAATGAGTAATCTTGAATTTCAGTGTGCCAATTATTTTTCTTGGTCAGTTTATAAATACTGTCAATGCTTCTTACAAAATCTCAAGTATCATTAATATTTTGGATTTTGCTCAGGCAAGACTCTCAAGTTGTTGTTTTCAAGTCGTCTCTCTTAACGAGGAATGCTAGTGGCAACCCTGCCACGCGCTCCTGGTAGTTATGTCAGAGCAAGCGTTTGCTGTGTTGGGTTGCATAGGTACAGGATATATATATATATATATATATATATATATATGCTATCTGTGAAGCCCAGACTCAGTGAACAGAATACAGAAAAAATATCTATCAGAAAATGTGCATAAAATTGTTCATTTCAATAAGAAGATGAACCTGATTTCTTAGAGGAGTTGGAAACATTACCAGCTTTCTTTGAATTCGCGAGACGGTTGGCGCAGCGCCGGAGGGCAAGGCAATTCCATTGGGGTGACGGGCAAGCTTGACAGCGTTCCGATCAATGGTGCAAACCAATTTTTCCCAGCATGTAATTTCCCCAGGATCGGGGAATTGTGGAGCCAACTGTTACAGGAGAGAGAACAGGGTTTCATATTGCAGGAGAAAACCCACTGAACTTCCTCAACAGTCTGGGTCAATGTTGCAAACCAAATTTTCCCAGCATGTAATTTTCTCAGGAATTGGGAATTTTGAAGCCAAATTATCGCAGGCAAGGGGAAAGTTTGTCATGTGGCAGGGACAAGAACATCATTGACCGCTTGCAGAGGAGTTGAAAAGGAGGTGGTTGACCTTCAAACAACTAGAGATACAGTGGGGAGTAGAAAATTGTTGGCTGAGCTTGAATGGTTTATGAGTGCATTTAAAAATTACTGAAATGACAAGGACCAGTTCTAGTCTAGATCGCGTCCAGTGGTCTTGGTGCGTGGAATTTATTTAGAGGCAGCGTGTGAATACAGTAGTGAGTGGATTGTATTTTTGTGAATGATATGTTTTGTGCTGTGTTGTGTTGTGTAGTGAACTGAAATGAGGGACATAATTAACAAGCTGTCTATTACGAATGACGATAAGCTCCAAATCGTTGTGGATTTTTCTTGTATGTCCACTTTATGAACAGATACGCTAATGGGGGTCGGACCTACAGTTAAAGTGGTATCTAAACCACCATGTATCGAACCCGGGACCCCTTAGTTTCAAGGCAACAACGTTGTCACTGCGCCAACAAGGAGTACCCGAACTTAAAATCGTGAAAATAGGTAGGTTTAAAATTTATTTTCATTCTCGTATATAGGCCTACATAATATTTCACAATATGGGCCTGTTATTTATGCAAACAGGAATGAAATTCTTTCCTTACTGACAGTGTACATTTCCATATTTTATTTATGAGGTATATATTTGTAATCACAAAGTCACATCACTTCAACCCGCCACCCCAAATGAGTTAATATAACAAAAACACCCCCACCAGCAAATTTTTGTCCATTCGAACACTATGATATGGTGCGATAGCACAGGTTCTTAACCCAGTATACACGGTATATACATACATATACGAACATATGTATATATTATACATAAATGTGTGTGTAAGAGAACGTCCAAAATAGTATATGGCTGCCGTACACCTGACACATTATAACGAATTACATATTAGATTAGACATTGTCTCCCTTGCAAAGAGAAGAACGATACATCAGCTCCTTTTTCTTTTCATTCTTCTTAACGACAAGTTGGATTCTTCCTCTCTGCTTTCAAAAATAGCTTTTTATGTACCCCATTTAAAATTGCGATCAAGAAATCAACTCTTTGCAAATTTCCCGCACCCGTACAAAATCCGCAGAATTAGCTCCCCTGCGACGAATATGTAGCTTGTATAATGACTGGTTAGAGAAGGGTATACGCCTGAACTATTTTCAAAATTTCCTCACTTCAAATGCAATTTAATGGACAACATTCTTCCTTAATATCTTGTTATTTTTTATTTTTTCTTCTTTACTTTCTTTACATTTATGTATACATATACTGTACGTACATCTACATAGGTTTATGAATGTAATTGTGTAAAATTTGATTCATGTTTGATACAAGATAATGTATAAGGATGAAATGTGTAACTTTTATATGTACTTTTCAGGGACGTAGCTAGGTTGATCAGTTTGGGGGGCCCAAACGTAAGATTTTTTCTAACAAACTATTTATACACTATATAGGCCTATACTGTATACATACATTATATATGTATGTGTGATCAACCTAGCTACGTCCCTGAAAAGTACATATAAAACTTACACATTTCATCCTTATACATTATCTTGTATCAAACATGAATCAAATTTTACACAATTAGCCTTACTGAGTTTAAAGTGAAATTAAACACCAACTCAATCAATGAATAAATTGGAAAGGAACATCATTTTCTTCTGTAGCCCCCAACTCTACGGATATACTCTCGCGAAATCCACAGCCATTATTCGGGAAACTAAATGCAGAATGATCTCATTAGCTTAATGGCTGATACACCAAGAACAATGTCATTAGTCTTTAGATTTGTAAATTTGCTGGGAAAAAATTGAGAAATAGATAAAACCCTTATCCGTGGTTTTAGATATAAATTGCTGGAACCAGGTTTACAAGTATTGCCAACAGTGCAAATATGAAATGTGTGCGTAATGAGTTCAAGCTAGGCATCTCATGTATACAGTTCATACCGGAATCGAATCCGGTATCCCTTAGTTCAAGACGACAGCGTTAAGCACGATTCTAGAGGGAGGACCCGAATCTTCTATGGCAAGATCTAATTTCTTAAAATCAATCTTATTTGTGTGTGGAAAACTGAATATATGATGGCACTGAAAAAAACAAAGTTCCCACACGCTCAAATGATTACGCTCTCGTCTTCGGTTCGGCAGGTTCAAGAACCTGCCCGGGTTCGATTCCCGATGAAGGCACATAGTTGTTCGGATCTCACTTTAAACTGTAGGTCCACTCCCGATTAGCCTTACTGTGTATAAAGTGGACTTAAAACACCAGTTCAATTAATCAATGAATCGAAAGGTTCAAGGTTCGATCCCTGGTGGTCAGGCCGGTAGCCAGAATTTGATTTCGGAAGGTGCATATCCCTTATCGGCAGCCGCCATCTAAGACAAAAAAGTTGGGGGGAGGAGTAAATGCGCTGAAGATGAATTTCTTGGTATATTGCAACTTACCATATACAAGATGTTTAATCCTGTTAATGAAGTAAATTTAATTACTACTACACATTATTAAAATTTGTAGGATTTCGGGAAAGGGCTGCAGCCCCCGAGACCCTTCCCTGGCTATGTGCCTGCTTGTACTAGTTCCAAAATTTCTGCGCTGTTCCAACATCGTGAGGACAATTTGGGAAGTACTTGAAAGCGATATGGAAGCAAATTCTGCTCTCGAAACTATGGGACTCGATGTGATGACCACGTGCAACCGAAAGAAAGAACTCTTCACAGGCCTTGTCCCTCAATATTAATTTTACAGACTAATTGCAAGTTTTTCTCGGCCTCCTCGATGACGCAGTGGTAGCGTCGCCGCCTTGTAATCAAGGTGTCCGGGTTCGAAACCAGGTGGAGGCATATAGTGGGTCGGGTCCCCGATTAGCCTTACTGTGCATACAGTGGACTTAAAACACGAACTCGATAATTGGAAGGTTTTAGAACTAAACATGGCTTCTTATGCATCGTACAACTTTGCTTCTTTTCACCCTACTTTTACAGTTTTTCATCCTAAGAATTCCACTGACGTGAGTATAACACGCTACGAAACCAGAGGTCCAAGGTTCGGACATTGGACAGGTATGGTCGTATCATGTCTGTCCCATTGCCATTCCTTCGGCACATCATTCATCATCATCGTCGCATTTAAGCCAAGAGGTAGAAAAGTGGCGTAATATAGAAATATATAAATTATTGCTTTGGTTTATTTTACTTCGCATTTCTGACACTTTTTGGCTAATCGTGAAGATGAAGATGAAAATGAGTGATGTGAATTTGATGAGAGGACCATCATAAAGAACACAAACGCCCAGTCCGGGATTCGAACCAGGACTCCTGGCATCGTAATCCACCTTGTTAACCACTACACAACAAATAGAAACAGAAAATGCTTCATAAGTTATTTGCTTCTCCATAACTCATGATTATACCGTGCGTCCATTTCGATCTGCAGCCGAGAGATCGGGAGAAGCGTGGCGGGCTGCACTGACGGAGATGCCGACATTTGCGGCCTGAAATGCCCGCTTATTTTTATGGACATATGCAGACATTTATATAAATATTGCAAAACGAGCACTAACCTGTGTTATAAGAGTATGGTTTTAATTTTAGTAGCTTAGTGACTGTATGTGCCGATGATTTTGACACGCCCACCTCTTGTGAAACACGGCGTAGAGGTTTGTTTGGAGAACGTTCTAACGCTGCACCAATATCATCGAGTTTTGCTTCGGTTAGAATCCGTCGTTTTTGCTTAGGTGTTTTAAAATTTAACGATACAGTTTCTCGTAATTTAAGGACAAGATGTCTAACCGTATCTCTGTGTGGAGTTGAAACGCATGGGAATTTCTGTACAAATTACCTACACACGTCTCGACACGAGTTTGTTTTCACGTAGGTACGTGTCATACATAAAAAAATCTTTGTTCTAACGTGAATCTTGCGGCTGGCATTCCAATCGTCTCACTGACACGTCACACATACACACTACAATAACACAAACAAGTAACTGCAAGTAACCAAGAATAACACTCTTGCGCACAGTACGAAATTAACACGCTCTTGGTTTACATTGCTCGCCACTATATTTACAACTCTGTCTTCATCTAGTCGCGAAGGAACAAAAAACTCGAGCTCGGATATTTCGGATTGCAAGGAAGCTCACGAAAAACCATTCACTTTTATCGGTTTCGTCTGCAGTGTAATCCTGATACAATGTTGCACATTCGAAACCTCCAAACGATTCCCATGGCCACAAAACTCTTTCAAGGATATAAACTTAAGCAGGACGTTACTGGTCAAAACTATGATTAAAATGCTTTATTATCTGTGGCTCTTAACATCGTTTCTATAGCGTATGTATTTGTGTATATAAGAGCAGAACTTGGATGAATTACAGAAGAACTTTTGCGTGTTATAACACAGGTTAGTGATCGTTTTGCAATATTTATATAAATGTCTGCATATGTCTATAAAAATAAGCGGGCATAACAGGCCGCAAATGTCGGCATCTCCGTCAGCGCCGCCCGCCACGCTTCTCCCGATCTCTCGGCTGCAGATCGAAATGAACGCACGGTATTATAAGTATTATTCGCTGCATGACTAGGAATTAATTATATTTGTATGTCTAGCCAACCTTGCCACCTAAGCAGCAACAGCTTCCGCATTTGCAGGTGACGGCTAAATGAAGAAAAATCACAGAAAGTCAGAAAGATATACAAATTTTGTAACATAATACTTATAGAGCATGCAGATGGCTGTAATACAGACAATTGCTACATACCTAGTTTCCTTCCTTAATTGGAACGTGGTTTATTCTTCATTATGCATGATATCAAACACCCTGGGAGTCGAACACAGGATCTTGTGTGATAGTCAGACTCTCTTTTAGAATGCCAATATGTTGGATATTTGGTCGATCAGTCGATTCTGATCCATTGTTTCCAGACGAAGACAATCTGGCAGCTTCTCATTCGACATTTTACTCGGGATGTAGGAAAACGAGATCGCAAACTCTTCGTGATGCTATCTTCTCGCGTTTACAGAAGTCTACCACAGATCGGGCAACAAAACAATTCCTACTTCAAACTGACAGATATCAACTGTCCACCAAATCAACAGATGAACCGACCGCTTCGATGTTTCTCCGAATTTTCATAAAGTGGCTTTTCCCCTCCTTTGCAGGGCAGGTCATTAGCAGGAGGGTTGACTCAAGACTAGTAGTCTTGGGGTTGACTGCATGTGAGAAGAGGGCCTCCCCGATGGCGCAGTGGTAGCGTCGTCGCCTTGTAGTCAAGGGGTCCCGGGTTCGATACCCGGTGGAGGCACATTGCACAGTGGTTCGGATCCCACTTTAAACCGTAGGTCCAGTCCCGATTAGCCTTACTGTGCATAAAGTGGACTTAAAACACCAACTCAAACCAAACCAAGCATGTGAGAAGAACCGCTATGTCATTCATTCCCACGCCGAAAAAGGGACAAGCAATAGAATTCTGTTCTTGGACGTTGAAGCGCATGGGGATATCTTTTCTGAACCATAAAATAATTAACCCAGAAAGTTCTAGCCACCCGTAGCTAAATTTTCCTGTTTGCCAGTGCAGGGCCAGATGAAGAGAAATTGCGGGTATTGGGGGAATCCTGGATCTGGTGTGCAGCAGGGAGGAAAAGTGCATTTTCAATAGGTCTCAGACTTCCCTGACCGGGGCGGACTACAAAACCATTAACTGCATTCCCTCCCAATACATCTGTTTGTGTTCAACAAGCAAGAAACAGGGAAATAGGAAAGAAATGCCTTGCTTGGGTTCGTGCTACTGAAAATTGAAGAAATGTTAAAAACTGCAAGCAAAATTTACTGAAGAATTATTTTGCAATATTTGTCATCAAAGTTAAATTTTCAGCAAATGCAGAACAGTTTCCCGGGGCCACGTGGACATTTGCCGGGGCCAGTGCCCCCGCGTGCCCCCCCCTAACTACGTCCCTGGTACTTTTCTATGTTTGAAAATGTGTAATTTGTTTATGTATATATTAAACACCAAATGCAAATAATTTATTGTACGCGTACACTGTAAAAGGGCAGTTGCCTGTTGTGCGCAGCATAAATAAATAAATGTATAAATAAATAAATAAATAACTCCCACTACTTTTAATTTTCATTACGACAGGCTCAGGTGTGCGATTATCTTACAAAGGTGAGTGAGTTCCTGGATGGGCTAGAACACGATCTGCTGCTCATTAACCGCAACAAGCAACTGACAAGCCAAAACAAAGTATTAATCGTTAGACACGCATTCCGTCTCTACGGAGCAGTTCAGACCAACTTGATCAACGCTGTCAGCAGTTCGAGGGCAACGCTTCAGACGATTGAACAATGTACACGATTGTATCTCTTGAGGATGATCGAAAGCATAGAAGAACAAGACCGAAGGATAGCTCTAATGCGCCCATTGAACGTCCGTCAGGTGCCAGTGACGTGCATTTTGAATGCCGTACCCTCTATTCCCAACGTGGAGGAACTTGACAACAGTCTGTGTACCCGGGTAAGACTGTGCCTTTCTAAAAGATAACATTATTTAGCCATGCATTTGTTCATTTTCTTATTTTCTGCCCCGGGAATCTGCGGAGCAACGCCACGCATAATGGTTGAGAAGGGGAGAAAGCGAGCAGTAGCTGCAGCCTTGTTTCCCCCGCCCTTCCCCCTTAGGCGCTCATTGGTGGAGCCCTCTCGAGTCACTACTTGCGCAGAGACTTGTTTTCGTTCACTTGCTCCAGAGATTCCCGGGAGAGAGGTTCAATTGTTCTCTAGGCATTGACGACTCTGCTTGCCCCTCTTTGCGGTAACCAAGGGAACATCATTAGGAGTATCCGTAGTAAGTTAAATTACCACGCCCATACGAAAAGAGTTAGCCAGATTGGCTGCTCTGAAGTACAAATAAGGCAAGTATATTTTGGAATGTAGAAATGGGTTGGAGAGTTTCCTCTTTAACTAGCGTTGGGCGATATATCGTCCAGACAATATATCGCGATATTGAGAAACTATCGTCCAGGCGATATCAACTAGACAATATATCGTCACGATATTTTGGCAATGTACATCGTGTTGGTGATATCACGATATGGAAAATATAGTTGCCGCTTTAGCCCATGTTAGTTAGCGGTAATGGTAGGAACTACGCTGTTCTTAGCATCGTTCCCTTTCTTCCGCTCTTTGCTAATCGCGACGATGAGGATGAGCGATGATTTGATGAAGGAACGTTTACAAAGAAAGCCCAGGCCTGGCCTCTAACCTAGAAACGTCAGAGCCTCATGGAGACAGGTCCAGAGGATCTACCGATGGGAAAGCATGTAGTACTTTAGCAGACCACAAGTTGAACACTGAACAAGCCTCGTTCCTCGAGACAGATTATATAGATTACTCGTTGCATTTTACGAACCAGAGAACTCCGACCACAAATCGAACCGAAACACTTCGAACTGGAAATTGCGAACGGAACAAGGCAAGAAATAACCAATCTCGTATAAAAATATTGACAGAATGTGTCACTCAGAGAATCGGTTCTATTACGTGAGCATCCACCCGAGCTGCGAAACCAGAGGTTCCAGGTTCGAATACTGGTCAAGCATGAATGATTCATTGTATTTGTCACATCAGCATTATATCAGTTTGTCATTTAATCTCTTCGTCACGATGCGCTTACGCTTAGAAGTTACCTCAAAATGTATTATATTCTACTATTTTAATTACATATATATATAATAATTGTGTATAATTGTGAATACTTGCTTAAGAACTTATGTTTTGCTTTCCAGTTGGCTTCAGAAGCTTATTACCAAGCGTCGGCAGGGTGCTACTACACCACCTTCAGCCCAGCGATGCTCGGGTATGAAGGGGAAGGAAATGAGGTGTAAGTGCCAGATACACTTTTCCTGTAGTCAGTAACTCTAAGTACATCCTCAATCCTCAACGCACTGAAACTCCCGCTCCTCTTGGCACGATTATGAGTGCCTGCTACAGTGGTAACCATGTGCTCGCTTTTCGATTGGAATTAAAGAGGCTGCGTTCTCAGAAGTTGAGAAGATGTAGGTGTGTGTTTGTGTATACATACATATACATAAATACATATATACATACATAAGCCGGCCCCCGTGGTGGAGCGGTTAGCACATCGCTCTACGACGCCAGGTGTTCTGGCTTCGAATTCTAGTCTGGGGATAGGTGTTCATCAATTTCATCATATCATCACTCATCCTTGCAAATTAGCCAAAAGTGGCACAAAAGAGAAGTAAAATAAAGCAAATAAATCAATCAACACACACACTCAACTCTCCTCCACACATAAACACACACAGGGTAGTTTCGGCCAGTCCCAACATTAGGGGGATTTCTACACTTCTAAGTTTCCAACGTTGAAACATTCGGGACAATCGCGAACAAAGCACAAAGCCAATCCGAGTTGAGAGATTCAATGATGGATTGACGGATTTGTTTCATTTTACTTCGCAAGGGCGTATCCAGGGGGTGGGTCCAGGTGGTCCGGACCCCCCCCCCCCCCCAAAAAAAAAATACCTTCTTCAATTTGAAAATAATATGGTATATTCAGCATACTTTCCGATGAGACACTTGATGTGGCAGGTATAGAAAATTCTCTGTGTGCACTGTTTGCGGATTCCGAAAATAACATCCAGTAAAAGTTTTTTTTTTTTTTAGTTTTATATACTGGGTAGTGATATATCAGGTGAAAATCTTACTATAGTGAGAAACTGTTTTGCTACAGTAAGTGAAGTTTGTGTTTTTTTTATTTAGAAATAATACATGCAGAGGTGAATTACTAAACACAAATATATTGCATTATGTACCAGACAGTAAGAACAAACTATTCTTAGTCTGTGGAACTCGATTTCTAGAAAAACACGATTCACTTCAAGCTTTTGTTAAATGTCTTCAACGTTGTCAGTTAGTGTAGCTGCCTGAGTGAACCATCCCAAGCAAGTGATCTTCTAGCCGCACTTGAAAGGGGACTTTCTTATCTGAGGAAGGTTTTTCAGTTTCACTGTACAGTTGTCAAAGTATTTAGAGCCCTCATCACAATTGAGCCTCTGCTCTTTCTTAACCCAAGAGACGTCACGGAATTGCTACAGAGACTTCGTGAAATTTCAAATGAAGAGTTCAGTGAAATATTTCATAGTGCTTCTGAAAATCGTCAACAGTCTTTAAATTCTGAAATTACGATTCAAAGAATAACAAAACACATTAATAATAATAATAATAATAATAGGAATAAAGGAGATAACAATCATCATATTATTATTTTTATAGAGGGGGACACGCCATCGGCCTTGGAGGATGGTCACCCCTGGCTGGACCCCCCAAATTGTATTTGTGGATACGCCCCTGTTACTTAGCTTGTGGCTTGTGGCTAATTTGCGAGGATGAGGATGAGTGATGATATGGTGAAATTGATGACTGGACATTCACAAACATCCATGCCCAGGCCTGGATTCGAAGTAGGGATCCCTGGTGGCGGTGGTGTAAATAGGCCATTGGGCCTGCATTGTACCACGTTGTAGTGTTTCCAAATGTAGATTTTAATTACATATATTGTTTCGACGTACTTCCGACCTGCAATTTAGACACTTCTCTTATTTTTGTTCGATTGACAGTCCTACTTAATACAGACACAGTGAAGAGTACTATTTTTCCAATGAGTTCAAAACAGCCTTATTCATTGCTTGTTAAAAAATAGTACGAAATGATATAAGAAAATTTGAAAATGCTGTTGGCCTCCGGAAGAAATTAAGTCTAACGATGAAGCTGCAAGAAATCGAATAGCTCTTGGTACAGATCCAACGTTTGATGTGGCCAGGAACACAGAGGTCCTACGTTCTCCTATGAAAGGATTCTAGAATTAGCTGCTAGATTCTAGGATTTTGTCTCATCCATAACACAGAAAGGACCTGGCTATCGTTCTGTAGGAACGTTTGAGTACATAGATTTCTTATTTCACTAATGCTTAGTAGGTGTCTTAAGAAGTATTTTTGACTTGGGTTGACATCCGCAATCTGGTGCATTTTCCCGATATGACGTCATCAGAGATGGAGGCCACTCGATCACAAAACTGCTCATATCGCTAGCGAGGCTAAATAACAATGAATATTAAAAAAAATATCCAACACAGAAGCGAAGAAGCTCATTCGCTTGTATCAACCACATGGTATGGCATCTGGAGATAAATACAAATAATGAAACGTCTATCTCGCTACCCTTGGCATTAGTTGATAGTTTTATTGATAAACAACTAGAGAGCAGTGTTGCCACTCACTGAGGGCACGATTTATCTTTGCAAAGTGCATAACTATCCTTCGTCACCCATTTCCCCTTCTTCTAAAGAATATAATAATAATAATAATAATAATTATTATTATTATTATTATTTGAAGTAGTAGTAGTAGTAAAAGTTCATTCCATGGCTCACGTTCATATGTAAATGTCACCCAATGTCACTGGCAGGGAGAGAGAAAATGTTGAATTTAAATCAATATGGAACAAGTGCCATTCTATGCTCAAAGAAAGTTATTCCTCTTTACAGCGTGGGCCAGGAAACACAACAGCAGGTCACAAGGCCAGGCTGGTTCTCGAGAGTGCGCACACGCTTGAGAGCCATTTTCTCCAGACAATAAGCTTAGAGCGTATGACGCTTGCTGCAGTGCCGCGAGTTTCTGCAAGCAGGTATCTTAAGGAAGTGTTCGATGCAAGCATGCAGCCGGGTTTTCTACGTGAAGGTGAAGACATCAGAAACTCATACATCGCTGTGAATTTCGATGTGATTGCGCCTTCAAGTCAGCATAACCAGATGGCCGTGTTGCAGTCCATTGTGAGATGCCGAGGTGACGAAGAGGCGATGAACGTCTTCGGGCATCCTCTGGTGAGCGCATTCGTGCATCTCAAGTGGAAACGACTCAGGTGCTTATTTATATTATTCTTATTAATATACACAATCTACCTGCTGTCGTTTACGACGTTCCTCCATTACCAGTTCAAAGGCGACAGGATCACCACGAACAGGAAGCGGGAAATAACGATGGAAAAGCATCAGCCACTGAAGAACTTTGCGTACAGATGTAAAGTCATCGTCGTGTTCGGCTGCATCTTTATTATCGCGTACTTCATCTTGCTTCTCGCAGTCTTCTTCAACATCGTCGTGAGCGAAATTGAATCTTGGATGTGTCTAGCCTGCGTGGTGCTGTCCATCGTCGCCATCAACCAGGACTTCATAAACGACACGAAGGGTTGGGCAGCCCATATCTCGGGTTGTGCGATCCTCCTAGCCTGGGTCGAGATGTTCTTTCTCTTAGGCCGGTTCCCCTGTCAACGGTACTTCGGCTTCGTATTCACCGCCATGATCAAAAGAATGTCCGTCATGTTCCCAACCTACATCATCCTCGCCATGGGCTTCGTTCTCCTCCTTTGTTGTCCACGCGGATAATCTTCGTAATATACATCTTCCTTGCCTTAATCTTCTTCCTGCCTGCAGAGTGGAAACAGGACCTGATGCATGCTGTCCTCAGCGGGAAACTGGATGCAAACGAAACCAAACCGAACTTATGCAAGAAGACGACGAACAAGTTGATGAAGGAAGTGTTCCGACCCAGACGCTGGAACTTTACACTGTCCCTCTCAGCCTTGGTCTCGACTTAGACGGTATAAAAGAAAAGTTGCATTCGCGAAATTCAACCCACGACAAGTTTCGCAGATCATATCACATATTAACCCTCACCGTGCCCCAGGAATTGACAAAATTCAACCAGAAGACTTGAGGAAAGGCACTAGGAAGATGTTAATATACATGACGCGCATTTTCAATGCAATGCTAATAAATGCATACTTCCCTCAGCAATGGAAGATGGCAATAATCTGTCCCATCCTCAAAAGTGGAAAAAATGCCTTATTCCCAGCCATTTACAGGCCAATCAGTCTCCTTAGCCATATCTCAAAAGTGTTCGAGAGGCTACTAGTAAACCGGATGATGCGCGAGAAGATCAAATTCTGGGACAAGCAGCAACATCACCACAACCCAACCATACAACTGCTGGGACATGTCCAACCGGCCAGAAGAACCCACAAAATGCCCCGTCTACAGTGAGAAACAACACTTAGTCGGTGACATTGAAAGTCAAGCAGCGTCACGCCGAGACAGTAACTGGATGGGTGACCATCACAAACCAAGCCGCCATCTTGCAATCTCAAAATGTAAAGCAGCGCTACGCTGGGACAACACTTGGATGGGTGACCGTCACGAAGCAAAAGTCAAGCAGCGTCAAGCTTAGACAACACTCGGATGGGTGACCATCAAGAAAGAGAGCGAAGGCTCTCAAACTCAAATCCCACTCCCAGCCTGGGACCTGCTGAGACAGGATGTCTAGCACGTCGATCTCCTCGACGCCCGATCCAGGGGCGAAGCGTCGTCGCCGGGAGAGTACGTCAGGAAATGATACTGCAAGCATCACCAGTATCATATGTTCGTCAACGCCGTATGGTTTTCAACGATGCGACGAGATCCCATTTTGTACGGACAAATATGTCCGACCTATCTTCATTCGAACACGACGGTGCGCTTATGTCGCTGACAATATCCGACGTGTTGTAGATACGTGTCCTACTTTCGTCATGCTATATGACCAACTTAAGGTTATATGTGCCACAGCATCCGACTTCAAGAAGGTCTGGCTCTATTTGCATGGACCTGATGGAAAAACAAATACGCTGCAGCAGGATCAGCAGCTAAAAACTACCGAAAGGTGGTGATTCGACACATTCCCCCGGAGTTCACGGAAGAAGAAATCTTCGACTGCCTGAATGATTTAGGTTGTCATGTGGAGAACGTCAGACGTCTTTCGAGACAATCTCCATCTTCCATGGAAGCTTCGTCGAGTCCCGGTCGCAAAACACGGGACAACAGACAATCCTTAGTCGTCGTTACTATACGACGTGCAGAACTCTACTCCGAGACGGCTCTGCCTTCATCGGGAATTTTTCAACTCGACTCTATTAATTGCTTTAAAGTCATTGTAGAAAAACTTCGACCACAAAAACTACTTCAATGCCACCGCTGCCAACGCTACGGCCACGGACAGCGGTTTTGTCGACTACTCCCACGATGTGTCAAATGCTCCCAACAACATTTGATAGCCGATTGTCCACAGAGCACTCCGGACATCCCACCGAAGTGCGCGAATTGTCATGGTGCACATACAGCCAGCTACAAAGGCTGTCCTGTGTGCAAACGTTTATTGGAAGCTTCCCGAGGTTCGAACACAAAGAAGTCAACCCAGGAGAAGAAGCCTCTACAAAAGCCGGTACCCATTCAACCAGCGTCGACTTCACCGCAGAGCGCCATTCCACCACCTCCTCGAGACAAGCAGAGCGTCACTCAACCAAGGAAGCCAGAAAACCAATCAGATATGGCTGCGCCTTCTCCCAGCCAATCAACAGCCTCCTCTTCGAGACCTCCACTTCAGAGAGCCGACAATCTGGAAATTTTCCGGCGACTGCTAGATATATTGCTCAACCCAGAGCTACTACAACCACTATGCGTGTTGGTGGAAGGACTCCAAGCCATCCGCCGCACAGACGACTCAGATGCCAGACTTCGGATCCTCCAGGAACTGGTAGCTGCCATCTGATCGATTTATGTTTTCTGTTGAGTTCGTTTTGTGTCGTAATATGTGAAGTATTGTCTTGTTTCTATATGTAATTCATGTCATGTTTTGGTTTATAATAATAATGTTCTGAACTTACAATACTGTCGACGTTAACAATGAATAATAAATTTTTTGTACCTTTCATCTTAATCATTATTTACTTACTGAACAGGCGAACTCCAACCTGTTTAATATAGTCCACCAAGCCTAAAACTAATGATTGTGGGAGATTAGTTGCTACTATTGCATTCCACATTACAATGTGCAATCATCTTTTGCTAAAAGAAGGTGATGTAGAATAATTTTGTAGCTTATTATGCTTTGAATTAAGTACTTTCTAAAAAGTAGCTGTTTTTCTCAGTCTGAAAAGCCTTTCACGGTATGGGGAAAAAATTGTTATAGCTCCCATTAAGCTACCATCTCCTTCGGTTATCATATCAGAAAATTTCCCTCATACATGGAGCATTACAAAAATCATTACTAGAACTTGCCACCTCAGGTGGTACCAATAAGTGAAATTTTGAACCCAAGCTCATGGACTAATGCAACGAATTACAGCACTCGGATGCAATCTTAAAATTGGTAACATGCGAAAATTACATTGCAGAAGAAATAAAAAGCAATTTCCTGTTCAGAAGCTAATTCAACAATAACTAGGCATATTTCTCCTATGCCCTCACTCTGGTTACAGGCCTCACTGCCCTCACTCTGGTTACAGGCCTCACTGCCCTCACTCTGGTTACAGGCCTCACTGCCCTTGCACACAAAACAAAATCTTCGCATTTTACTGCTTTCAAAACTCACCGAAATTTTCTTATTGCTTTGCCGACACAATCGCAGCAATTACTATTTCTCTGGTTACAGGCCTCACTGCCCTTGCACACAAAACAAAATCTTCGCATTTTACTGCTTTCAAAACTCACCGAAATTTTCTTATTGCTTTGCCGACACAATCGCAGCAATTACTATTTCTTGATGCGGTTTTGCAAAGTAACGATCCTTTTCTTCGCAACGTGTCTGAAGATCTCATTAGATTTGCAAACCACTGCATAATTTAGGTTTTAATTCATTTACTGTATTTTAACTAGATGTAAAATAAGAAATTGGATATTATGAACACGATTAACTCCTGCAAGAAATTGCTTTGTTCCACGCGTAATTAAAAGATAATTCTTTTTCCTCCACGTCCTGTACCTAGCTTGCTCTGAGCTTTTAATTGCTCGCACTCACCGACAGTTGGAGCCACCTTAGCAATGAGCGGAGGACATTCAGGCGTGAGTATTTTATTACCTGCGCAATTCGCCATTCTTCCAAGTGTACTGCGTTAACAAGAGAAGCGTTTGAAGATGTTTGTATCACGAATTGCATGTCGTGAAGCATGGCGAATTTGAAGAAGAAGCTACAACACAATTATCCACGTCGTTTAATGCAATCACTTACACAATGTAGTCCGAGAAATGTACAGTGGAATCCATGAGTATTACTGTACAAATTGTCTATGACTATTTCCATTAATTTCTCTCTTACGTCCTATGAGATTTTAAGCAATGGATTTTTATGTATGCTTATGCAGAAGTTTTCAACAGCTTGTTTTGAATATCCTTTTAATTCTTGAAGCTCTTATTGGGTCAAATAATGTACACTTCGCAACATCTTACTTGACCGCCCCGTAAACTTAGCAACATTGCACTTCGGCTTCAAGTGAGAGTAGCCAACTTTGAGTTGGTCCCTCCACTAGACGAAAAACGCTGCGGTGAAAGGTTTTCAATTTCGCACTTTCCATGAACTTAGAAACTATAAACCGCTATTATAATACACAATCAAACAGAAATAATACATTGGAAAAAGAACCTTGAGGAATTTTTACGATTCTGCTTGCTCGACTTGAAATTTGAGAGGTTTGAAACACTGAATACAGTTTATCTCCACCTGGAGGATATCGCCATCAAGTTTGTGCAGAAAGAATCAAATTTGTGTTGAGTTTATGCGACATTTTAATTACAATAGCTTGCATAATATCGAACAGTTCTCAAAAAATAATATTTTTCACGACTTGTCGAGAAAATGTGCTTGGAATACAGGAAGGTGGTAGTCTTCATAAACGTCAACATGTTTTAAGGGTATTACGTCAGGACGTTAACGGAGAGCAGTTGGTTACACCCTGTTTTCCTTATTTTTCGTCAAGCGTGAAAGGTCGCGGATTCAAATCCCACCCTCTCCTCATCTTTTTTTTTTTGCTGAACAGAGATCGTTGATATTAGAATATTTTAAAAAAATGAATCTGATGCACACTTGAGGGAAGTCCCTTCTGCGCATATTTCCCCTTAGAAGTTGCAGATTTCTAGTTTTTAAAGTTAAAACTTTTTTTTAGTTATTGTTCATATGTTGTGTTAACACACACATCATGATTAATTCACAAATCACATATATGTATTCAGGGTGCGAAATGTAATGTTATTTAAGTTATGTATTGTTTATTCTTTACTGACACCTAAAATATTGATTATTTGATTTCGATAGGGTAAATTAGGGGAATATGGGCACCTTAACGGAAAAACCGGAATTGCATGCAAAACGTTTATTGAAAATGCAAATTTCGCACTAATATATCAACTACAAGATCTCACAAGTGTATCACAGTAACCATTATGAAACAAATTTTTATTGTTGTTATGAAAAACTATTATTGAACTAACCATCACAAATGCTCATATTCACCAAACACTATGTGGAAAATGGGCAATGCATGTGTGTAAAATGGGCAACACGTACATTTGCTTTGAATGCAAATTATCACCTGCACCGACATTGCGGGCAGTAAAATTGATCACCTGACTTCAAATTGACACACAGCTCGTGACACGCAATCCACTCTTCTCCGTGATTTTCAGCGTAATAGTCACCTTTGCATGCAGGTGCAGGGACGGGTGTTTTCTTCGACATAGCCCTAGCTGGAACCTGTGTCGATGGAGTTTGTAGTCCTTTAGCAACGTCCTTAGATGATCTCATATTAATTTGAAGTCCGGATTCGTCTGATTTTTGAAGCAGTTGTAGTTTTGTCATTTTATTTTGCAACAGATGAAAAAGTCATGCACGTCTGTTCGATTTATTCCCAATAGTCTATTGATAGAGAGATTTTCTTCTTTACGAATGGGCAAACCAGGATGTCTTTTGAGGAACCCGTACAACCATTCCCACCCTGCCATCCTTTCTTGTTTGTTAAAGTTGTGGTCGACGCTCAGCTTTTTCATGAATTCAAATGGACGCTGCCTGGTTACACCGAATCCACGTTCTTGCAAAATACTAACATGTTCTGCAAACTCATCTTTTAAGCCTCCTTACCCATTTCGGGTTTCCTTCCCAGAGATGAATTTGTGAAAAACTCTTCTCCCTTTTTTAAGTAGCGCTGCAAGGTTTGGCAAAACACTCCTTACGATGATGTAGCTTGTGACTGTTTACTTGTAAACAGTCACATTCCTGATTGCATTTATTGCCAATTCCATGTGATTTGGATCCCACGCCTGACAATTTGACGTATGGTTGTACGTACGTGTGAGCCATATGTAAAACACGAAAACGCAAATTAAAACAGGCTATAGCAGTAAATAAAATAGTGCTAAATATTGCAAACTCGACTGGAAAACCAATATGAAAAATGTAGTTTCAGACCTAAACTGTATGTTTCATTGTATCCTTGTCCAACAATATGGATAAATAGTCTCGTACGCTTACTGTTTGACTTCGTACGCTTACTGTTTGACTTTACAACGATAAACCGTAACATAGTTTATAGCATAAAATATACAACAGTAGCTTCTACAAATTTATAAGAGCGTAAACAGATTTGCTCATTTTATCCGAAACACAACTGCTCATTTTCCCCATAACGTCAACATTTTATAGTTGGCACCACTGGGCAACCCAAGGACGAGAGAGGGGATGGATAACTGTTTCATTCTCTCACAACATGTTCAAGGTACGATTACAACACTTGACTTACTCTGTGTAATTGTTTGTATGTGCTTTAAATGCTATTGTTGTAGAACAAGAATTAACACAGCTGCAATAATATAGTGAAACAAACAGTAGGTTTACCTTTTATTCAACAATTTCACAGCTGATTTTGGACGAGCTCTTTCGACACTCCCAACACCTTTCTGCCATGAAAGCACTAGTCGTACCAACGTTTGGGTGTCACCACATTCGCATTACGTTTTGTGTAATACGGGCAAAGCTTAATTCTGCCCATATTATCTGACTGCCCATATTCCCCTAATTTACCCTATACTAAAACAAACGCATAAAGTTATGTTAAGTAGTGATGTAGTGCATTACTGTAACGAAGGAGAGCGTTTAATGAGTTCAAATTGCTGAGATTGGTAATTTCATGTCCGTTCCTTCGTAATGACTGTTGTAAATCCCCTCACCATCATCTTACCATGCGTCTAAAAATAATAGTACATCGCCAATTAACATAAGTAAATGGTTATTGCGACGGAGGCCTATTCGATAAGAAACTACTAATAAGTATTTATATAGTGAGTGACAAACAAAAAATTCAAAACCTCATAATGATCGTTAATTCGTCACTGCCTTTGTATCTGAAATGTTTGTCTTCTTTGAACAGAAAGTACGAGTATCAGATATAACAAACTGTCCCCACTAACTTTGCAATATTCGAAACCACCATTACAGACTTAGCTCTACGTAACTTGATTCTGCGCATTCCACGTGGCATGTGACTTCCTCCTATCATCGAAACAACTTTATCTTACTACCTAGGTATTTCCTTTCACCTCGTGAAATACAGAGACCTATGTTAACTTCTTAGCATGGTGGATAAACTATACATCCAACGATAAACTCCTGATAAAAATCCTGCCCAGGTGAAGAATCGAACCTACGACCTCTCTCGTGAGAATCAAGCAAGCTACGCTACCTTTCCTCCAGGTAGGTCATGTTATGATTAACTACCAGTTTGAAGAAACCAATTCACAATTCATGGCAATTTTCATGAGAAAAGGAATTCAGAAAAAATCGAGAAACGATGAAAGGGAAAAATGATGAACATGTCTATTGGTGCTTTGTCATATTTTGTAAATTATGTAAAAATTCCGTGTTTTGAAGTATTATGTTATTTGTTTAAGGTAGGAACAGGAGAGCGAAAAGGAGTAATTTGAACTAGAACCCGGTTGCCAAGAAACTTCAGCTTTTTTCCAAAGACTGTATGAAAAGAAGGAGGAAAGGGATATTCAACGTATGAAATATAAAATATGTGTGAAAATAAAACAATGGAAACCTTGAAAGATAATACTAACGAACTTCAAACTATGAAAACATATTTTCGTGTGGAAAACTGCAAGTCATTTTCGAAATATGAACTTGATTTTTTTCTGTATTAGAAAGTGGAGATATGGGACGATACGATCCCTCAGCAAGAAAAATTTAAGTAAACCGACTCCTTCCCTCCAACTTTTTCAATGGTCATAATTAGTAATTAGGGTCCGGAAGTTGAGGAAAAATCAACTTCTTTTCTCACCCTTAAAAACAATGCCAAAACTGATATCATGTCCGTTTCCCTTCAGTTAGAGCCTGAAAACACTTTCTATTTTACATATCTTTTGCATTTTTTTCCTTTTTCGGCTTTTAGTTTATTTGTCAGTATTCTTAACAGTTTTTGTTGCATATTTTACTTATTTTTGAGGTTTATTTTTCTCCTCCCCTGTTTTTTCGTGCATTTTAAATGCATTTACTAGTAAAACTGACATATTTAGATTTCTTGACATGGTCCTTTTAGCAAATTCACTATGAATCGAAAATACGGTCAATGGAAAAGCATAATACGTATCATTCTTAACTGAAATGTTTGGCAATGGATTAAAATACTTTGTGTGAAGACTACTTTGAGGTTCTTTTTCTGGACACTATTATCGCTTTAATCTGTGGTTTTAAAGTAAAATTAGTCACAATATTATATGAAATTACACTCTGGTGTACGCGAAGCAGAACTGTATTTTCGGATGTTGGCCGACTACAGCATCGTACAAGGCCCACTCTGAAAGGAGATGTATTGGTTGATTTGGTGTTTTAAGTCAACTTTATGCACAGTAAAGCTAATCGGGACTGGACCTACAGTTTAAAGTTGGTGTGGTTTGAGTTGGTGTTTTAAGTCCACTTTATACACAGTAAGGCTAATCGGGACTGGACCTACAATTTAAAGTGGGATCCGAACCACTGTGCAATGTGCCTCCACCAGGTTTCGAACCAGAGACCCCTTGATTACAAGGTCGCGTTTCTACAATGACGGCCCTTTTTCATGTTCATGAAAACTCAATTGTAGGAAGTCATTGCTGAAAGACTCCATTTACATTAACACTGTATGCCAAGCCGCTATAGTTTGAAAGCAGCATAATTGTTTACCATCCGCTCCAAGCTGGAATATCAATAGAAATAACGATGATATATTTTCATTGAAATCTTATCCTACATTATTTTCCATAAAATGCAGATGAACTTCAACTTTTACAGATAATAAATCGCACCCTGCACCTACCTTGTGTTGTATACTGCCTGCATCAAAACATAAGGTAACTTCTTTCCTTAAGTGTGACTGTCACACCACAAGAGCAACACTTTAAAGTTTCATGATGAAATTTATTTTCTTTCTTTTGAGCAGTTCCTCTTTCCTTACTATTTTTGTGCATATTCCGCATTCACTTTTAGGAGCCTAATGTCAGGTTGTGGGGTGGCTTAGCCCCCCTAGCTCCTACAGAACTACGCCCATGGTCTTCAGCAATTTAGTCTCAAATACAATGTGATTCCATTTTGATGCGTATACGTTCAATACAATTCGGCCTTTGATGGATACCTTCATCGGGTGTTTCATCTCTAATACGCACACGCCGACATCCGCGCTGGAATGGTTAGCTAAGCGGGCTAAGACCCCAGGGGTCCCGGGTTCAAATCTCGGGGAATGAGTGTTCTTAGTGAGTGTCCCTTCATCAATTTCATCACATCATCTCTCATCCTTATAGTGGAGATTAGCCAAAAGTGGAAGAAAAGCGACGCTAAATAACAAACAATATTAAAAAAATTATCTAACACAGAAGCGAAGAAGCTCATTCGCTTGTATCAACCACATGGTATGGCATCTGGAGATAAATACAAATAATGAAACGTCTATCACGCTACCCTTGGCATTAGTTGATAGTTTTATTGATAAACAAGTAGAGAGCAGTGTTGCCACTCACTGAGGGCACGATTTATCTTTGCAAAGTGCATAACTATCCTTCGTCGCCCATTTCCCCTTCTTCTAAAGAATATAATAATAATAATAATTATTATTATTATTATTATTATTTGAAGTAGTAGTAGTAGTAAAAGTTCATTCCATGGCTCACGTTCATATGTAAATGTCACCCAATGTCACTGGCAGGGAGAGAGAAAATGTTGAATTTAAATCAATATGGAACAAGTGCCATTCTATGCTCAAAGAAAGTTATTCCTCTTTACAGCGTAGGGCAGGAAACACAACAGCAGGTAACAAGGACAGGGTGGTTATCGAGAGTGCGCACACGATTGAGAGCCATTTTCTCCAGACAACAATAATATCATACAGCAGCTTAGAGCGTATGAGCATTGCTCCTACTGTCTGCCGATTCTCCTAGTTCAAAATTCTTATTCAATTCAAATATAATTTGTGTGCTTGTGGTTGCTTCTACTATTGTTGGTTAATAACGTCCGCGTAGGAAAGAAAGGATTCTTCGGCATGTTCTCCATTGACTTTGCAGGCTTCCATTGACAAGACAGGTGAGATGGAATCATTCCTACAACAAAACAAGGATGAAAGTTGGCCAAACCAATTATCGCTATGTATCTATGGTCGAGTCAATGTCTTGAGAACATTGCATTGCTCCCATGCAACCACTCCCGAGGAGGACTTGCATTTATTCGACACATAAAATGTTGGAGGAAATAATTGATTCCGTCGGAAACTTCTCCAGACTTTAGGTCCCTCAGCATTCTGTATATTTGCAATTGTCTCCATTCCTTGTACCTTCTACACAACACCTAAGTCAGGAAAATACAGAAAACATCTAATCTGCAATGACGGACGAAAAAATATGAAAGGTTGCTGAGCTCATTCTACCCTATGAGGACTTTGTGTAGAATAATGGTTTCAAGAAACATAGAGAGTTCGGAAGGAAGGATTTACACCCTGTGAAAGTTGTTGAAGATGAAAGCGCCGATGTTAGATTACTTTAGAACATCACAAGACTGCAGAAGCAAGACTTTCCTTACAATTACCTTTAGGTAATGCCACCATTGTATATAAGGTTTCTGAAATTAAAGAGCAATGTTATTTCACTGAGTTGTTGTAGATTAAATATGTCACAGTTTGTGCAAAATTAGAGTTATATAATATTATAACCAGTAGTTAAAGTAATGTAGAGTTTAAAATATTATGATGTTGTAGTAAGAATATAAATCAGGAGTACGTAAAACTGTTTTCTTTAATGTATCTTTTTACTCATATTCTTCTTGGGAAAAACACCAACTGTTAAGCACACTGAATATTAACAACATACGTTAAGAGCTTGCTCTCAGATACATGCACATATTTTTTTTAATAATCGGAAACGATAGACGACATTATAGTTTTATCAACAATGAACAACAGTGTTGGCAGCTGAGAATGTGGTATTTAATAGGACATTAGTTCTATTCGTGATTCAAGTTACAATTTAGGGTTTACTGCTGTTGTAATGAAGAGGACACAGGTTGGTTCACTGCTGGACGCACGTGGTGGTTCTTATCTGACATAAACTGTAGGCCCAGTCCAGATTAGTCTATCTGTGTATAATCTTGACTTAAAACAATCTTTGGAAAATTGCAATTGTGGCGCTACCATTATGACCGTTGAAAGTGAGGGCCAATATTTGATTTACATTTATCAGTACAGCGTAACGCGTGGTCAAGTTCTTTGCTCGCAGTAGTAGGGGAGTGTCCCGATTCACAAGCCGAAAATGGGGCTCAGAGGTTCTCGCAGTGTTGGTAACTTGTAGCTTTTTAAGATGTATAATTTACAGTGTAGCCAATCATAGCCTTTTACGATGTACAGTATTGCCAGCTTATTGTAGCCTTTTACGCTGTTTCGAAAAGGGACTCGGTGAGGCTCGCAGTGTTACCGACTCATGTTAATCTTTCACACCCTAATCTAAACTAACATCGTACTCTATTTCGACCTAATCTAACCTAAATGGATGACACCTTACTGTGATGTGGCTAGTTTCTCGGATATACCATTTGGCGAAAATCCCAATTTACAACATTGGCAACTAATTGTCGTGGTATATCAACTCGCGCGCATTAAAAATAGCCATGCCTAGGAATGTGTTCGGGTTCAGGAAGTAGGCTATCATGGAAACCTTGAGTCAAACTGCATTGTCCATAATTTCGACATTTGGACCAAAGCCCTCCTTTTTGAACTAAGAAATACCAAACTTGGACACCAAGGCAATACTAATATAGAAAACCCGAACTCTCTACGACCATCGGTTTCCGAGATACAACCACTTCCTGTCGTCATTTTGGATTTTCGAGCATAGGTTGTATTGAGACTTTTACCCACATATAGGTGTACATTATAAATACGCAAACAGATTTTGGCTAAGTCTTACCGCTTAGGCTGTAGACCCACTTCCTTTCGCCATTTTGGAAATCTGAAACTTGTTTCAAGTCAGAAAGGACAAAGAACACCAAAACTTGGAAAAAACATTTCAAATCCTGTTTCCACGTCCACCCGTTCGGAAGATATGAGCAAAAACTATAGTTTAAGTTTCATTTTATTTTTATTGCGAACTTGGTCAGTTTTCGGGGGGGGGGGGGGGAATTGGTTCTATGACAACAAATGTTAATTTTCTTATGGGGCTAAAAAGGATATTGTACCGAGTACAACGCACCAATCCCGAGGTCTCTACTGTCATCCGTTCGGAAGTTATGGGCGAAAAAAAATTAACATGGATTTTTTTTTGCAAAATACCCCGACACTGTTTCAGCTTACTAGGACGTCATTACTGTGAGCCTAATCCTAGAAGCCACATGCACGCCTGTCCTTCGTATCGCATATGTTAGTAAGCTCAGCTAGGTGACTTCATGGGAGAATCGCAATTCACCCCATAATCCCACCCGAATGCTAGAAGAAACATGATCAGGATATTTTATGTTAAATTACGGCTGCCTTTATGAGGTTATAGTATATCGCCTTGAATAACGTAGTGTGGAGAACGGCACTGTTCTGGGCTCTCCGGCTGGTTCCACTCGAATATGATACCGCTAGAGGCGCTGGTATCGGTACAGCTGCATGGCATTCGTCTGCTTATAATAGAAGTAAATGGAGTTTTCGCTGCAACGTCTGATTCTTTTACATGAAGCATTTCTATGAATGTGATAATTGCTCTGATATTTGGTACAGTGGTCACGAAGATATTAACGAACATTCTAGGCAATCGACCACATCCTGTTAACGTTATACTTTCATTAATAATACGGGAGAAAAAATACACGTTGAATGCTTTTAGTAAATAAATTCTTGTGTATGAATTAGGTTCATTATTATTATTATTATCATAATTTGTTTTAAAGATATACACACTGAAGCATTTGTATTTTTGATATTTACTGTCTCTTTTCTTCCGCTTTAAACTAATTGCGGCGATGATGATAATGATGATTGCATAAAACAACAAGGGGAAAGCCACAAAACTTCTTTAGTGCCATCGACATGAGTGTAAGGAAACTTTCAGACTAATAGAACAAGCGACACGTAATGTTGACATTGATGTGACTAGCGACGCAGACACTTCCGTTCCAGACTGTAAAATAGCATTCATTGCGCATGAAGGTCCAAACAGCAAACAACACGTTCATATGCCGTATGTTACTTCGGTTTGGTCTGAAAGCTCCTTGGAAGGGTGATCAGACCGAAGCGACGCGCCACGTGGGAGTACCCAACTAAGTGACAAGCGGCAAGGCGACATGGTGTCTTCAGTGTATTAGCAAGCGCTTGCTGCTAATTGTGCGAACAGCAGATCTAGGCGACCGCATGTTACAACAGATCTAAACGACACGATAAGCCACACGTGTCGCATTGTCGCTTGCTTGTCGCTCATATTGGGCTCTTTTCCTCAATAGTGTTGAGGAAACGTATTGATGTGGTTTGTTGTTCGCGCATGCGCGATGCAATGAGTGTCTTGCTTTAGGGAGATTGCACACCAAACCGACAAGCAGCACGCGACACTTATCGCTTGAGGATTTCACGAACGGAACGCTAGCCTGTGCTGCCCGTAATGCCGCTACGATGTGAAATGTTCCTCTTGATTGACTCGTTTCGAAGTGACATGTGTCGCGTGTCGCTTCTGTATGAAAGTTGCCTTGGACAGAAGGATCCGTGTCGCTTTGGTGTGAAATCCTCGTATCGTTTGTCGCGTGTCGCTTTGATCTAAAATCTCCTTAAGGAAACGGTGCAGTCAGGGCTTGTGTCCCTACAGTTCGAAAGGCTGCATTAATTACCAACTGCTCGCTTCCAAGCGACATTTCTGGTTTGACGCCTCGGTATGAAATATCTCTCAGGATACTATTTATATTCTAATAACATAGAAATATAAACTCTAGTACACAATCCAATTCGGACAACGGAGGTTGGCTGAGTCCTCAGATGGAACGGTGCTCTAGGTGACATCTGCTGACGTCCGGAATCACATTGCGATGTTTCGTCTTGTGTTACACATGCTATTTATTTATTAATTTTATTTCACTTTTCTTTCCAAATTAATGTCATTTCGTGACTGCAAATCACTCCACAAATATAACTGTCTCCATCACTTCACGTACCGCCTTTTAAGACAAACAAATCTACAAAATACATTCCAAAAACTAATTAAGTTGCATTAATTTCATAAGAAAATTAGCAGCTATGCTGATCGCATTGCCATCCGACTCGGGAACCAGTTTCATTGGTCGTTTTCCACACTACGTTATTCAAGGCGCTGTATTTATAAGTTAATTATCAAAAGAGCACTCTAATATACGATAACACCACCTACAATATAATCCAACATACAATTGAACATGAAGGGTTAGATTTCGATTCGTACATATAGTGGAACGATTCAAGGGAGACTATGTAAAAAAAGGTAAAATCTCTCGGTCAAGCGACAATTTACAACACAAGGTAACATTCCAGAAATAGCGGAAACACATGACGTCAGGAGACACGGCATTCTTTGATACTACCGGGTTCAAGCATTACCTTCTCTATTTGAAAGCCTAATGGCTTGCTCCGGTCACGTAACTAAGCGTCATCAACTGGAGGCGAGATAGCCGCCATGTTTGATTTGCTTCTTCGGAATCAATGTTGGACTTTTTAGTGAATATGGAATTGTTATGCAAATTTAAGAACTGTAATCGAGTGTACATGACGTGTAAATATGCTTAAATGTGCAAGAGGGATGGTGTATGCGTGTTGTGTGCTCAATTTCAAAGGAAATTATGATGAAAAAGGTAAGAGTAACGTTCACATTTCTTCAAGGTGTTGCTGAAAATGAGAAATGTTTAGGGAAATTCCATGTGATTCGGTCCCTGCGAAAAGATACAAGTTAAGTAACAAAGGTTTTATAGTCATAAATAAATAAAAGAAATAGTTCATGATGTAAAGATTTCATGTGTACGGAATAGGCATCTAACATAAGTCATGTTTTATCTTTTGTCAACAATCTTTTTTTAGAAATAAATAATTTGCCCTGAATTACATACATTGGTTAACGTTAAGATACGTTGTTGCTTATGACTGCAAAATTATTTGTTTCAAGATTTAGTCAACGTTTAAAATATTACGGTCGTGTCTACCAAAGCAGTTTGTTAGTGTAAATTTTATGCAAGCATCCGATAACATATTCATATTACCATAGAATAGTTAGGGTATAGAAGATTACCCCACATTTAAACCTCGCTGCGCTTTGAAATTGCATTTCCATCGGTGGCCAGTAGATGGCGCGGCCGTCTTCTTTTGCTGCTCGCAGTAAATAGGTGGGGGGGGGGGAGATTCATTGTCCCACTGGAGTGTCCTTCACCACAGAAAGGACAGGGGTGGGTTGTGAAACAGGTTTTCTGAAAACGAGGGGGGAATATATGTATTTTTCTGATTTCATGCAGTTCGTGAATTTACGGAATGAGGATTTTGCCAGGCAGCTACATACCCTACCAGGGCGCGAAATTATTGAAGATTGATTTTTTTTTTTGGGGGGGGGGCAAGAAGATTGTGGTCTACACAGACATACACAAACTATACATATATATTATGTATGTGCATGAAACTTTTCAAATTTTCTACCAAGCAACTGAGAAGAAAGAGCCTATATGATTAATATTTATAATGTTATTAAATATAAAAGTAAATTACTAAACATGTAAAAATACATTAGTATTTAATACATATAAGGGAATTTATTTGATATTTTTTATGTATCACATATTTATAACTACCTTCTCGATTGCGCCGTGAATACGTTTTCGCCTTGCAATCAAGGAGTCCCGGGTTCGATACCTGGTGGAGGCACATAGTGGTTCGGATCCCACTTTAAACTATCGTTTGATTGACTTGTTATTGATTTTTAGTTTTGGTTATTATGTATAGATTTTCTACCTACCTGTGGGTGATCGCGGCGATAGGGTTGAAATAAAACATTATCTCTTATGCCTTTAGAATCGGTTTGGATGGAAGGGGGAAGGTTGCGTGGTATTCGCATTAACACAAGGTTAGTCGAGCAACTGTGCAGAATAAGGTTGACTAACAATGGTAGTGAGCCTAAAGTATCCAAAGTAAACATATATTGCTTAAATATGTCTGCATTATACAGTGACTCAACTACAGGGGGAACAGGGGCTAATGCGAGCAATTACCCCTTCGATTTCAAATTTTATGCAAATAAAAATTCATTTTGTAAAATTTTCTTGCTTGTTTCGCTCGCATTATCTGCTATTCTTGTTTTCATCAAGTTCAGAGGGGCGACGGGAGCCAGCCATTGGGCACGAATGATCTAAAAAAAGTTGTAAAAGAGAGAATACCATGGAGTCCAGGAAAATTAATTGCGCACTAATAAATCAATATTGTTTTCAATTGCACAAATTGGATCTAAAAATTTTTGAGGTATCTATCTGCATTTTTCCGGACCTTCTCATCGGACTAAAATGTATGATATAAAGTAATCCCCTCACATTAGCCTTCTAATACTAATAGTAACTAATGTATTCAACAATGTGCTCATTTCTGTTTTGGGGGTTGAACTGGACCTCTAGATTTCCAGTGTTAACCCAGCATCACAAGTTCAATTGGAATCTAGTAGAAGGAAGTATGGTGGAACTCCAGCCTTGAAAGACGGGTAATAGAGCGGTGATGGGACTTCATTCACTGAAAATTCGTCACTCAATGAAAGTCGATCGGAAAGACTGAATTCCGAAAAGGATTTCAATTTTAATAATAGTGGACATTATTAATAATAATTTCAACAATAGCATTTCTTTTCGATATATTTCATGAAACAAGACCTTTTTATATTAATAATAGATCATCAGTGCTGGAGTTGTGGGTGTGGAGAAGGAGTGCAGAGGGGTGCTTTTCCCCCAGTTATGTAAATTTCCATTAACCATCCCCTCCTGCTAGGATACTTTGCATAAGCATCCCCCACTTCTTCATTGTCTCCATGCTGATCTACACAAAGACCCTCCTCGGCCAAGAGGCCTCCCCGATGGCGCAGTGGTAGCGTCGTCGCCTTGTAATCAAGGGGTCCCGGGTTCGATACCTGGTGGAGGCACAAGTGGTTCGGATCCCACTTTAAACTGTAGGTCCGGTCCCGATTAGCCTTACTGTGCATAAAGTGGACTGAAAACACCAAATCAATCCAATCCTCCTCGACCAAGCATACCAGCTATAGGAGTATCCACTTCGAGCACTGTAGATCATAAAATAAAAACACACTGGAAAGAAGGAAATGTCCACAGAATTTCATTATGGAAGAAAAATGAACTTCACAAAATGCCCCCAAATAATGGTAACATTTAACCCATACGCTGTGAACCCTTAGGGCAAAGGGATAATTCGACTCCACATCAAACTGAGTTTTGGGATCACTTTGAAGTAACATGGAACAGGTGTAAACTATTTTAGAGTTTTTTTCAGCTCTTATTTGAATATAAAAAGGCTTAGAGCCATCTTGAAAATATTTGATGTGAAGTTACATTCAAATACCACACGTAAAATTAAAATTAGTAATAAAAGTTCATGATTTATCCAAATTAATTCTTTATATTGTGCAGCAACAAAGCAACGACTGGTTGAGTAACTGGATCTTTCTATACTGGATTCATGCAAGAAATAATAAGTTATGTCAGCGTTTCGTTAAAAAACACAACAAATATGCCTTTGACAACAACCCTGATTTCTTGACCAAACGACCGCCAAAAGCTCAAAAACTCACTTTCTCTCCACGTTCCGCGCCTCATTTATTGCGCTGACGATGTTTCACGGCGCAGAAAAGCAGTGATGAGTGAAATTCACTCTCTCATCCTCTCATCCTTTGAAGGATGAATGCACCTTATCGTAATTTTCCAAGTCCCGGGGACCAATGTTTATATATATCGTGACCTTTGTAAACCTCTCTCGGGGGAACACGATGTGCCACACGCGCGCGCGCGCGTGCCTCTCATTATTTCCGTATTGTGACGCAAAGCACAAAGTACAGTAGTGTCACAAATATGCCTTTGACAACAACCCTGATTTCTTGACCAAACGACCGCCAAAAGCTCAAAAACTCACTTTCTCTCCACGTTCCGCGCCTCATTTATTGCGCTGACGATGTTTCACGGCGCAGAAAAGCAGTGATGAGTGAAATTCACTCTCTCATCCTCTCATCCTTTGAAGGATGAATGCACCTTATCGTAATTTTCCAAGTCCCGGGGACCAATGTTTATATATATCGTGACCTTTGTAAACCTCTCTCGGGGGAACACGATGTGCCACACGCGCGCGCGCGCGTGCCTCTCATTATTTCCGTATTGTGACGCAAACAAACAAATAAATAATTGTTGTTTTTTAGGATTCCTGGCCCCTATAACCTCGCCAGGGTGCGTGGTGCCCAACCAAAAAAGTAAAAAGGTTCTCTAACGGCTGCGGTTGTAGATAACCACACCTCTATAGAGTTTCACGTGTTTGTTTTTTTTTCTCTCAAACTTCCATGAAACTCTACAGAGGACCTCCGTAATGCATGCAACGTGTACTAACGACTCTAGTGTTATTTTGATGTTGTAAATTTTTTAGATATAGAGTTTTATTGTGAGATAGATAAAAAATTATGTTTATTATAATATTTTCTTGATGAAGATGGAGAATATATGTGTGTGTTACAAATAAAGTTGCATGCTTTTTTTTCTAGTGTGTGTGTATGTGTATGTGTTTTTTTGATGTTCGACAGCATCTGAAACGATAAAAAAAAGAATTTTATTGTTAATTTTCTCGTGTAAAAACAACAAAAATTTTGTGCAAATTTCTGATTGTCTCGTGCTATAGTGATGAAAAAAAAAGATATTGTAAGATAACTGATGAAATTGATATTGTAACTGATCTGAACTAGTGAAATTCGTATTGTGCCATTGTAACTGATTGTGCTAGTACAAAAAATTCCTTATTGTAACTGATTGTGAAAGAAAATATGTTAAAAACCTGTTAAAACTGCTCTGTGACCCTCTCGTTCTTCACGTCGTGGACGAAGGACTTCTCTGCGACCAGGATGACGCTGCATAGAGTATCCTCGGGCAACGGACTGTTGAACTCGCAGACGATCTTGATGTTGGTGCGATCGTTGACCACCACCTGCTTTCTTTTCGTGGTATTGATGACGGATATGGGTCTGCGTGTTTTGAATTCGCTGGGCGTGTAGTACACGTCCACGTTTCCCTCGGTCACGCGCTTGTAAGCCGTGTAAGCTTCGTAAAGTTTGAGGTAATCGTCTTTGGTCATGTCGAGGTTGTAATTTTCGCGCGGGAACACTTCGTTCCTACCGTTCTTCAGATAAACGTTCTTGATCTTGCAGTCGTCGAACTTGCTGGAATCTTTTTCCTGATTCTTATCGCGTCCGGTCTGAAAAAGTACAATGACGAAATCTGGCATGTCGAACTGTATGTTGTTGAACTGCGTCGTCACGTCGAATTCCATGTGACTTCCCGACGCTAACTTCTGCACGCACTGGTAACCGTGAAAGTGAATCGGCACCTGTGGACTTTTCAAGATCTCCGCTTTGTACTTGAGGGCGTAGTTCGTTTCGTATTCCACGATCGGCATTCTCAACTCCATGCTCCGGATGACGCACTTGGCTGCTTCGGGTAAAGTGTTGGGCAGCGGCGTGGTACCGTCCGGACCCAAAGTAGCGCATCGCATCAGTGCGTCGTTGTCGTTGGCCGCTCTTCGAAACGTGATCCTCAGTCCTCCCTTCCACATGATCTCCTTGTAGTCCGAGAAGAATCCCGGAAGCAGACGCATGGGAAAGAGCACCGTGTGACTTATCGTCGATATTTTCGTCCCGGCTTCCAACCCCCCGGCCTGATAGTATGCCGCGTCCGTTTTGGATAATTTCAATGTTCCCACTGCCGTCGACGTGATGCCTGGATAATCGATTCTGTCGATGACGGTGTTGTGTTTCCTCACCTCCACCTGCGAGAACAGGTGAGGCACGAAGTTGTCCACGAGTATCAAATTTGCATTGGGCGGAAACGCGTCTCCGCTTTCCTTCTTCACCACGTCGAATTGAAGGTAGAGGTCCGCTCTGTAAGGATGAACGAACCCATCCCCTACGTCCACGTCGTATTCGATCTCCCGGTTCGCTTCGTTCAAATTTGCGAACGTGCGACGGTTGGGAGGGAAAGATTGCAATTCGTAACTTTCGATTTGCTCCATTTTTTTTTCCACTATGTATGGTTATTTATTATACGTTGATCTCCACGATGGCTGTGGTCGTTGCACCTGCGAAATCCACCACCTCTCCTTTCTCGTTCGTCACCACCAACTCTATGTCGTCTATGCGGTTGCGACATACTGGAAAATAGATCGGCGAAGAGGGTGTGTAGATGATCGGTTCCATGAACTCGGAACTTGGTTTGAAAGTGGCTATGATTCCCGTCTGCTTGTGACTTCCCAGCAACCCCCCGTCCGAGGATTTCGTGATCATTCCTTCCGCCACGTTGCAGTGTACGTTCAGAGTCTCTATGGCCAAGAATTTAGGAATGTTGGTTGCCGTGTGTTTGATGCCAGCTTCGAGTTTGGTGTCGTTCTCGAAACCTAAAAGTTCTCCCATGGTGCCCAGGTCCACGGTCTCCGACGCGGATACGATTTCGACTCTGTGCGTGACCGAATTTTGAGAAAGGTACGTGCCTTTGGGTAACTGAGCTTGCAAAGTGGAAAGATTGTATTGGCCTGGCGTGACGACGATGTGTTCGCTTCCGACGCTAATTTTGTTGTTGTGTTGCGTGACGTTAGGTATGAGGTACATGCTGTAGAATGCACGCAGAG